>NC_142952.1:8040973-8043473 GCF_046866305.1 Octopus bimaculoides
GGAGCGTAAAGCGCTGTAAGAAATGCTACTATGCATTTCGCCCGGAGTGCTAGCAACGTTCCAGCGAGCTCCCTACCTTAAAGCAAGCTTTATTATTGATATCAAATTTCGTACAAGGCCAGCAATTTTGGGGAGAGGACAAGTCAATTTCCTCGACACCAGTGCAAAACTGGTACTTGTATCGACTCGCCAAAGGATGAAATGCAAAGTTGACAGCATTTGAACTCAGAACGCAAAACTGATGAAATGCCGTTAAGCATATACTGGCATATACTTGCACATGCCACCCCTTCCTACTTCCCCCTCTGTCCAACAACCTGACCGACTTCTAGTCTATTTCCTGTCCTCCACGTGGGCAATTTCTTATTCGCCATGCAGTAATCTCCAGCTAACTGTTAGCCATGTATCTATCAACATCAAACCACGACACCGCGTAACCTTCCTCGACCAATCGCAGCCCACCTTACCGTAATAACAATCAACTTCTGTCATTTAAATTTAAAATGGCTGACGACTAGCATCGCGCTTGAAACTCAAGATTATCAACAAATTTGAATCAAGCTGTTTTGATCCATATATAACTGATTTATTCATTCAATGTCAGGTTTTGCACTAGATATTCTACCCTTGATAGTTTCCTCAATCTAATTTTCTGAAATGCTAGTTTTAAAATGTGAACCATTGTCTTCGTTTTGTTCTGTGGTTTCCTTCTATTTACAATCATTTAATAGCATCCTGGAATTATAGCGACATTTTTAAACACTGCTGAAATATTGTGTTTGCAAACCATAAAAATTTAATCAATTGTTACATCTATAAATGTTTAACACATCATATTCTCCATAGTATGTATGATAAACATTTTATGGTCCATTCAATATTCTGGAAAATAATAACATGGAATACGTATGCAAATGTGAGTTTATACATGCATATATACATAGATATAAATATACATACATACATAAATACATACATACACATATACATACATACACACATATATACATACATGCATACTTGCTCATACATATACACACATACATACAGCAAGGCTGCAAGCAATTTATGTCGCATTTGCTACTCTGGAATATGACCAGGTAGATATACATATATGCGTGTATATATATATATATATATATATATATATATATATATATATATATATATATATATATATATATTATTCTCTTTACTCTTTTACTTGTTTCAGTCATTTGACTGTGGCCATGCTGAAGCACCGCCTTTTAGTCGAGCTGATCGACCCCAGGACTTATTCTTTGGAAGCCTAGTACTTATTCTACCGTCTCTTTAGCCGAACCGCTAAGTTACGGGTTAGGGTTATATATATATATATATATATATATATATATATATATATATATATATATATATATATATGGAGTAGTAGTTTTACGAAAATAGATCCATTTTCCATCTCTATTTACAATTCGATGACCAAATCTTGAATCTCGAGAATTTGCCATCAGTTGCTTACAAATGTCCACACGCCGTTCAGCTTTATCATCGGTCAGTTCATTAGGGTCTTCTCGACATCGTCTGTTCACAAGGCTGAGTTTAAGGCGCTGTCCACTGATGGTACTGTGTGAAAGACCAAGTTCTACCAACAATGTAATAGTATTTGTGCTTGACTGTTGTTCAATTGTTTCCAGCGAGGCGTCATCTTCGACAACAGATCTCCCTGACCTTGGTTTGTCTTCGACGCAGGTCAGGTGTCACCTGCCTTCACTTGTCTGAACCAGTTTTGTGTTACACGTTTGTTGACTATTCCTAGACCTTCCGCATTATTAATTTCTTTTGCCGCTGACCTTGTACTCAGCTATCCTTTCGAAAGGCAACATAAAATGGTTGTAATTGCAATTTTATGACCACTTAATATCAAAGTTGCAAAAAATAAAATTTTTTTAACAAGTAATGTTCATATAAAAATTAAAAAATGAAACGTTAGCAACGACTCGTCAAGAATTTACATGAAATTAATGATATAATATGGAAATCCGAGTTGCCAAACATCATCAGTGGGAATTCGAAAAATACATTTGATTGAGCATCGTATATAAATATGTATGGGTGAGTATGTCTGTGTGCGGGTTTATGTATATATTTGTATTTATCTATCTATCTATCTATATATATATATATATATATATATATATATATATATATACATACATATATGTAAACGCACTCATATATATACACATTGAGACGTTTCAGATTACATATGACGTACACACGTACACATCTATGTATGTAGGCACATATGCCTCTGTGTGTGTGTGTGTGCGTGTGCGTGCGTGCGTGTGTGTGTGTGTGCGTGCGTGTGTGGGGGGGGGGGGTATTTGTATGTCTGTGTCAGTGCCTGTGTGTGAGTGATAATAAAAATGTGTCACGTTGAGGACGATAAGGAAACATGCAGAAAAACATGAAATATAACAAAAATATGCGCGGACATGCTCCATTCCTCATCCGTTATCGA
>NC_142952.1:8048473-8073473 GCF_046866305.1 Octopus bimaculoides
CTCTCTCTCTCTCTCTCTGTGCATGTGTGTGTGTGCGTGTATAGTTTACTATTCTGTTAAAGGAAGATCAAGAAAGACGTACTCCATCCAGTGAAAAATTAATAGTGTACATTAAATAGTATATATATACACATATATATGCACCCATATATATATGTATGTATATATATATATATATATATATATATATATATATATATATATATATATATATATATATATATATATATATATATATATATATATGTGTGTGTATATATATATATATATATATATATATATATATATATATATATATACATTTATGCATTTATGTACATGTATATGCATATATATATGTATGTACGTATATCTATCTATCTATATATATGTATATATATATATATATATATATATATATATATATATATATATATATATATATATATATATATATATATGTATATATATAAAGAAAGATATATATGTGTGTGTGCCTGTGTGTTTGTATTTATGTAGGTGCATGAGTGCATATAAGATTATGGGTGCATACATCTTTATATTTATAGACACGTCTTCAAATATATGTGTATAAATGTATGTGCATACGAATATACTTATTTTTGTGTGTGTACGTGTATGCAATTGGTTGATACATATAGGTGCATATAGGTCAGTACGTTTTATATATACACTATCTCCGTCTTTGCTTTGGTGTTCGCATCCTAGATACTTCATCCTCACTACTCTTAGTACTGCTTTTGTTTCTTTTTATTGTATAACCCCAGGACGTCGGTCCTGATCAAACAATCCTCCTAATTAAAGGTATTTCGCTTGGGTCCATTCTGCCTCGTGATTTCAGATAATGTGTAAGCGTGAACACAGTTTACAATGCATATTCATTCATTAGAGGCGGCAGATTGTGCCTGGAAGGATATTTGGCTGCTATATTTAGTATAGTAATTCGAGGTACTTACATAAGGTACCTTCCACCTTCTGCTCCACCTAATTGAATGCACTGGATAACAATCTTTTTTCCTCTTTCATTCGCTCTCCCTCTCACTTTTCCCTCTTTCATCTCTTCTCTATTTCCGTCTCTCTCCGCCTAACTTCCCTCTCTCCCTCTCTCATTCTCTTCTCTCCTCTCTCTTTCCCTGTCTCTACCTCTCTCTTTCCATCTCCCCCCTCCCTTTCTCCCTCTCTTTCCCCTCTCTTTTCCCCGCTTACCTTCTCTTTCCCTTTCTCTCTCTCTCTCTCTCTTACTGTATCTATTTCTGCATCTGTGTGTGTGTTGCGCCCTTGTCTCCAATATCTAACCGTACTTTCACCACATCAGGTTCTATTTCCCATCAGCCGTGCCAAATCGTCAATACCGAAACAGCCCCAACCAATCGTTTCGTTCAGAATAGCATTGTAGCAAAGAAATTTTTTCTTGATATCAAGTATTCTGACGGAAAACGTACATGAAAATTTAAAGGTTATTCATGCGCTCGTCTTTCCTCTATGACCGTAACACATACCAACTGAAGAAAGTCGTAATCACAAAGGACCCCCACAGCAATAACTGCTTTGCAAGTGTAGTATCAAACACCACGAATTTGTGACGGAACATCAAGGTGAAACTAATAACACCTTAAAATTAAAAGCTTGATGCATATCGAAAAGCTGTATTGAGTAACGATTTGACATAGCGGTATTCATAAGCGGATTTACCCTTCGGGGTCATCAATGTCTCAATATACAACACCAGAATACGTCATAATAAAATAAAAGGGTATAACATATCCCACAAAGTTGTAGTAGTGAAATGGAAGGTGAGACCACCTGCGCTCCGAAACTAAAGATTAGAGACATCATAAACGTGTGTCCCCATGGAAAGGAAATGAAGTCACCAAATATTTTGAAACAGATTAAAAGTAAGACACACAGAGAGGAGGGGTCAGATGCTGAACGATAAGACAACCGGAAGCAGCTGTGCGTCTGCTAGGCTTTGATATACATATCAATAAGCCGATTGTAGAGATAAACAAAATTAATAAAAAGAATTTAAACCTACGCCCAAAGAAAAGCTTATGTTTAGAATTAAAGATCAATAATTATATGGCAAATGCATTTCTGAAAAGAAATGAAATTTGCAGACGTTATGCTTTTAATGCACACAATCCACTAAATATTGGTTTTTATGTGTTTAATCAAATATGTTTAGTCTAGATGGGAAAGAAGATAAAAGGGACAAATCACATGGTGTGTGGTAGTTGATAAAATAGACTGAAACTAATATCTTCAATCTAATTAAAACTCGCCAGGTATCACTTATTTTTATCTTATAAACTGCAGAACTAAAGAAGCGAAGAACTACTTATGAAAATTGTAAACAAACGGGCTTGAGGAAGGAACCCCGTGTAGTAAAGTGGATACTACTACGAGCACCACTGGCTGACTTTTGAAGTAATATTTCTACTATATGTATATGTATGTACTTTATATATTTGTGTGTGTGTGTGTGTGTACGCGCATATATATATATATATATATATATATATATATATATATATATATATATCGGGTTGGGGCATAATTATTGCGGCGTTTTTACAACAAATTTTATTCAACAAAAACAATAACAATATTTAACAAAAACATCTTTGAATGTCGGTCTGACAAATGGGAAGCAGTAATTGAAGTAGATGGTGAATATGGTCTGCAATAATGATTAAAGATGTTTTTGTTACACATTCTTTGTTTTGTCCTATACTGTCCATAATGTTTTTCGTAATGTAAACACTTGTTGTCAATAAAGAAACCATTATCATTATTATTATTATTATTATTATTATTATTATTATTATTATTATTATTATTATTATTGCGTGAGAGGGCAGTGCATGCCATCAAAGTGACACTGGGGTACAAATATACGAAGCCTAGAATACTGATCATGACTACCCGTCTGATTATCATCATCATTATTATTAGTATTATTATTATTAGTACACTTGTTTCCAGTGCCCAATGTCACCGCTCCTGTCATTCAGGCCGTTTAAAACATTTTCCTATCTAGCCAAAACTATTATTAACGGCTCTGTCACACTTTTTTTCTTAACAATTTCTTTTGCTATTTCTCATCTTGCCTTTGTTGTCGGAATCATTAATGTTATTTGAACAAAACTCTTTCCAATATAAAGAAAACATTTACCGATTCTTTCCTGTATCTCCCAAAGCAGATTCTCACAGCCATTATTTTCAGAATCATTTTTCTGACAGTTCTTTAGTCTCTTTTTTCCATTATTACCACAGCATCATAAGACTTTCTCCTTTGAAGGGGTCAGAATGAAAAATGCAAATCTTAGCCTCCGCCTCAGTTTGTCATTTTCCATCATTTCTGTTCCAAGGTAGAATCTGTCAACCATTATTTCACGAAACATTTCTCTTTTACGGATTTTGAAAATAATGACTCCTGTAGGCATGCCAATAGGGAATAACGACATAATTCCTCATTCTTCAAACGTGGAAAATATTGAAGTACGTGTTTACTACAAGCCTATACATGCACACAAACATACACACAAACTAAACGCACTCACACATACAAACACACACACACACATATATATACGCATGCAGATGT
The DNA here is from genome assembly GCF_046866305.1 of Octopus bimaculoides. Taxonomy (NCBI): domain Eukaryota; kingdom Metazoa; phylum Mollusca; class Cephalopoda; order Octopoda; family Octopodidae; genus Octopus; species Octopus bimaculoides. Next base: position 8,052,081 of record NC_142952.1, read on the forward strand.
GTATATCTGAGTAACAACACACACACTCACACACACACACACACACATATATATATATATATATATATATAACAGCTGTATAGAGATGGTATATACTTGTAAAAGATATACGTGTTTGGGCGTATGTGTATTTATAATATATATATATATATATATATATATATATATATATATATATATATATATATATATATATATATATTGTAAGGCACCATCACGTCTCAAGATACACATGCATGTCCATATATCATAATTACTGCTCTATTCAACTGAAACCTCATTTGTCGTTCACGACGATAGTATTCGTCGTATATATATATATGCGTGTGTGTGTGTGTGCGCGCGCGCGTGTGTGGGTGTTTTATAATAATAATAATAATAATAATAATAATAATAATAATAATAATAATAATGGATGAGGAACAATGACTTGAAGATAGAGACAGAAGCACTCATATGCGCAGCTCAGGAACAAGCGTTAAGGACCAACTATATGAAGTGCAGAAAAACAACACAACCGATAGCGATAAATGCAGAATGTGTGGTGAGAGGGGTGAAATGGTATAGCACATCATTAGTGAATGCCCCAAATTGGCACAACGTGAATATAAAAGAGATCATATATATATATATATATATATATATATATATATATATATATATATATATATATATATATATATATATTTGTCGTTGCTTACTGGTTGAGATCCTACTTCTGCAGCAGCCACTACTTTCCCTGCAAGACAGGAAGCTTCTAATTGTAGTTTTCACAAGCCTTGTTGTGGAAAAAAGCATTCCTCAACCTTATTAAACGCCCTGGTACTTCTAGGACAGAGGGCGAAGGGACACGGTTTCTTTTCACTTTGGTTGTTCCCAGAGTTCCAGCTTCTGGAGTTCCAGAGGCAGACATAGCAGCAGTAATGACCTTCACCTTTGGCACTTCCTGTCATTGTCATCGCTGCTACATCTGCTGGTGTCTCACCCTCCATTTTGTGTTTCTCTTTCCCTCTCATCTCCTGGACAGAATGATTTAAAGTGGCCGTTAATTCTCTCCTGTTCACTGTTTGATTGACCTCCAGTCGGCTCACTCAATAGGGTCCTCAAGAATTATTCGAAACTGAAAACCCATCAGACCCCACCCTACTGCTTATTATTGCTGGTCATCACAACACTCACTGCACACATGTTCTATTGTGAACAAGTTATCACAAACTAGAAATCGACGCTCATACCATTACCTCTAACTACAATCCAAGTTTTTCCTGACACCAATATACAACGGAACTAATGAACTAAACTGGAACAACCTAGTTGAGTACCAGCTTCACTTGTATCGGTACTTCATCCTCGATCTTAAAACCCAGTCACATAATTCAATCTGCAGCACTGTGATCTATAGAACACTCACTCTGTCACACGTCGCCTTGGGTTTCCTCAAGTCCTAGTTTGAATTCACTTAGAAGATATCTTCTTTTATTGTAAAACAGACATACTAGCTTCCATCTTGTCTTTCCATCTTGTCTTTCCATCAATAAAGTAATCGCCCACGCTTTACTGTCCATTGAGGTGCTTGTTTAGATATATAACCTTTGGTATCTTCATTGTCATTTACACTGTTTTCGTTTTTACATTCGAAACAATCTTTTGAATTCTGTTGCTTCGTGTATTTTCATACAAAGTTTACTTCTAAACTTTTAAGCTTAGAGCTATGTCTGTATGTTGACATGTTGCATAGATATCTCTAGCTGGTATTTTGCATCTATTTAAAAGTACAAACATATTTAATCCTTCTATTTGGGCTGCAAGGCGTTTTATGTATACGTGGTCAGATCAATGAGTATCCGGATTGTTGCCATAGTAACGAAGCAGAGTAAAGCCGCCTGGCACAGATTGATCTTAAACTCTGCTGTGCATACGGAATAAGATTTCACGTTCTAGGTCACTTCCGCTGTTTACAGCAGTGCTTGGAAGGAAAATTGTTGTGTGTGATCGTCAAATTGACCATGACAGAAAACGTTGTCATGGTGATGCCTGCTCAGAGACCTACGCAAAGTTGCAGAAAGAGTGTGGAGAGGAGTGTATGAGCCGCACACAAATGTACGAATGGTTCAGACGTTTCCAAGATGGCTGAAAAATCTCGATATTGACCAATTTGGCTTAGTCCAAATACTTGCAAGTAAATGTAGTCTACTTAAGGCATACAAAGATAAGGAGGGGCCTTTAACGGGATGACGGACTACATTTACCATCAAGCAATAACATTAAGAATCTCAACTATGAGCTTTCACACAGTTTCCATATACCTAAGGCGATGATATTAAACACTCGCCACGAGTTCCAATCAGTGAAATTAAACATAAAAGCGAAATAGTTACAAAACGACCATCTTCACCACCTGACCATACTTCTCTTACCAGAACCATGAATAGTTTAACTGTTCATCGATTCTTCACTGAAATACGGCAACACGTCAAAGCTTGATGCTCATACCAAACATATTTATGTTTCTTTAGCGAATGATCAGATAGTGCCGTCACGTTTTGTGATTGCTAAAACCGAAGATATTTGATGAGACTTGTAGTGTTTTTTTTCAATTTTATTAGAAAAATGTGCGAAAGACCCACATTCCGACATAAAAATTCTCATGTAATTATATCTAAACATTTTTTTCTTTTCCTTGTTCGCTTTCTTTTCTATTATCATTTCTTTGGTTATATGGTGTTACATTTTTTTTTGTTGTCTTTGTTTTTTAGGTAAAATTGAAATTTTCTTATTCTTCGAAGAACAGATGAGTTTGGCGCCGAAATAGTTTATTCGGTCTAATGTAAATACGTGTAGGTATAATACACTTGACAGAAATAACGTATAGAGAATGTGATTATATTACCTGACACTATAATAACAATATAAGATGCATCTGTTCACCAAATACATATAAAGAATATATACGACGAAGGCAAGCAAATAGAAACTTTGGAGTCACTGTTAAGATTTTTCTTGTAAAAATTAAACGAACATATACTCTACACAAATATATTTCACACACACACTCACACAAACACACACACACGTATATATATATACATATATGTGTGTATATATAATATTATATATATATATATATATATATATATATATATCATATATATAATATTCTATATTATATATATATATATATATGTATACATATATGTATATATCATTATATATCTATATATATATATATATATATATATATATATATATATATATATGTATATATATATACATATATATACATACACGCACACATATATATATTTATATATACATATATATATACATATATATACATACATATATATATATATATACATATATACACATACACACACAGATACCCACATATATATATATATATATATATATATATATATATATATATATATATAACTACAATCTAAACATAAGTCACTCAAGGATATCTATGATATTATAATTATCAATATATAGAAAGGAAAAAATTTACTAAACTTTTGCAGTTTTTGAAAAACTGCGCTCGTAGAAAAAAGAATTAATATATCTAAGTATCTAAGGTTGTGTGTGTGTGTGTGTGTGTGTGTGTGTATGTGTGTGTGGGGGGGGGGGTGTTTGGGTGCAATGAATACACTCTTCGATAAGCTATAAAACATCAATAAACAATTTTCTTTCTACATAGAGATAGTTACAAGATTATAGGGTTAAATATTATCTAAGCAAACCTATTGATATTTCTACAGAATATATATTTTATATGAAATTAACGTACAACGAGTTTATACATAGAAAAAAATAATTTGAAAAAATATTATTTGATCAGAAATCAGAAAATATAAATTGACAATTTTCATCCAATCAGATTTGTTTCATTTTATTTATTTATTTATTTATTTTAATATTTTGTATGAGAAATGTTTTGGCAGTTTTATCAAGATTACACGAATTCTTTACTCTTTTGCTCTTTTGCTTGTTTCAGTCATTTGACTGTGGCCATGCTGAAGCACCGCCTTTAGTCGAGAAATCCACCCCAGGTCTTATTCTTTGTAAGCCTAGTACTTATTCTTTCGATATCTTTTGCCGAACCGCTAGGTTGCTGGAATGTAAACACACCAACATCAGTTGTCAAGCGATGGTGTGGGGGGACAAACACAGACACAAAGGCACCAAACACACACACACACACATATATATATATATATATATATATATATATAAACACGACGGGCTTCTCTCAGTTTCTGTCTACCAAATCCACTCACAAGGCTTTGATCTGCCCGAGGCTATAGTAGAAGACACTTGCCCAAGGAGGCACGCAGTGGGACTGAACCTGGAACCATTTGGTAGGGAAGCAAGCTTCTTACCACATAGCCACGCCTTCGTAATATTATTTTGTTTTGTTTTGTTTTTTCTAGTAATAGTCATCTGATTATGGACCTACTAGGGAATCCACTGCAGTACTCTTGCTTACTACTTTATTTCATAGATCTTGGAAGAAGAAGGTCAAAGTTGTATGAGTGCAAAATGAGATTGAGAATGAATGACATGGAAAGCAATTTGACAAACCTAGCTGGTTGATTGACTGACCGAAAGATTAATAAAATAATTGATTAGTTAGCTAGTTAAATGCTTACGAATTGGTTAATATTAATAAAGAAGAGAACTAGAAACAGTACGCGTGTTTATTGTTGGCACAATGAGCTCCCTTCCCCGAGACACGACAAAATATGCTTCAGTGCACAAGTTTATATCAAGAATCCTGCAAACCAAACACACAAACGAAAAATTCCGGTTAACCAAACACATTAAAGATCTCGACTGAAAGCTGGCACTAGAATGCACGCTGTCCAAATAACAAAAGAATCACGTGATACTGATTCTATTAAACTGGATGGATAATTGCTAATCAACGATATCCATAAAGTTAAGAATATAAATTGAGTTTGATTGTTTCTTTAAGTTTCTGATAATCACTTGTGAAGAGAATATTAAAGAATTCATCTTAAGCTATTTCTATCTCAAACCGATTCTATATTACCTAAATGCTACATCACATTGAGACTCTTAAGAGTAAATTCATTCCTAATTTAATTTAGGCAATTATTTCTTATCGTAAATTCAGAAACTGGGTAAAATAGATTGTCTTAGCTACTAGTTTATATAATGAGTAGTAATTATAGTGAAAAGCGCGTGGCATAAGTGGTTAGGGTGTTGCACACACGATTGCAAGAGTACGGTTTCTATTGCATTGTTGAGCTTCATTCCTTGTCTTGTGCGATCACTTCGCTTCATTCCATGTTTCTGCGATCACATTCGATAAAAAGAAAATGATTATCTGTGCAGGTTTTTCAGCAACCGCAAAAGAGTTTGTTCGGAACTCGCGGAACCCTACTCTGTCGTCAACGACAAGAAGGCCAAAGTGCGTATATATATATATATATATATATATATATATATATATATATATATATATATATATATGGATGTGCTATAATTATCAAGCTGTATGCCTTAATGTGCCATTTATACATACGAAGAACAAGAAGAAATCTCGTGAAACAGAGTTTATTTTAACGAGATACCTCTTGAAATCACCTGAGGAAACACATCTACACCTACGGATGCACCTAAACCAGATTTTCAATACCCCACTCGCGAGAGAACGGTGCTAGATGTGTCGAAACAATTGTAGTGCTCAATAGAGATTCTCATATCTTCCGTTGAAGTTACGGTTGAAATCATTGTTATTATTGACCACCAATGGGGGAAGATGGCACCTTTGGGCGTCTACCACTGTTTTCTTCCTGATCTATTTCTCTGCCCTCCCTTACGTTATCATCCATCCAACTACCCTGCCAATCATTCCTAGAATGCTCGCCAAGGTAGATTCTTCAGGCACCTCTTATTTAGAGTCCTATCAGAAGCAACCGTCATTACATTTTTTCAGGTGGATTCCCAAGCGTGGCCAACTAAGACTACGGATATTTTTCTACCATCCTGATTTTGGTTTGCTCCCAAGGTCTCCTGCCTGTTGCTTACGTTTGAAGAATTCGTCTTGTGATTCTTTCCTGTGACGCTCTCATCACATATCTTTAGTATTGTAGCTTCAATACGGAGAAGTTTCGGCTCGACCTGGAGAGACTCCCTGATCTCCGAACCGCGCACGCTGTCGAGCATACATTGCTCCAGAAACTCTTCGGAGGAACCCAATCGTACTCTTTCCGTCATCACCCAACGTTACTGACCATAAGTAAAGATCGGCATGGAAATCGAATTCAAGATAATGAGTTTGAATTCCCCACCATCCCCACCCCCGTTTTTCTCCTCTTCTGACGATCGAAAGCTTTACTGCATTTATTTATTTATTTATTTATTTAACTATGTATTTATTCAATCATTTATACATTTGTTTATTTATTTGTTTGTTTATTGAATTATATATTTATTGGCAGAGGAGAGAGTTCGCCGTCATACTTGACGGACAAACTGTCTTGTGAATGTGTGTGCGTAAAGAGAGACAAAGTGAGTGTCGGCGAATGGTGTGTGAGAGAGAGAAAGAAAGAGACAGACAGACAGACAGACAGACAGACAGACAGACAAGCAGACAGACAGACAGAAATATACGAAAAGAGACAGAGTAAAGTACATATGATACTTCTACGTCTGCTGTGCTGAAATAGATAAATATTCTAAGATTGAGAAGTGCTTGTGTTTTGACACACGCTTAACATCTTAAAGAAGTGTTATTGATTTAGAAAATATAAATTGGAATATTAAGTTCTCACTGCTTTATTTATTTATTTATTTATTTATTAACGTATTTATTTATTTATTTATTTATTTCTATCAAATAAATGTTGTGTGAACTAACATAAATCGTAGATAGAAATGAGCACAGCCGCTTGTCATTCACAAAGATCAATAAAATAATATATAAAAAAAGGTAAATGAATGAACGAAAATAAGCTTTTCTATAATTAATTATATTTATCTATATATATATATGTAGCATTGATTTTTAATCAGATGAAAATAAATATACGTTATTTATAATGTATATTTACTTGATCATAGTTCATATATATTTCATCATGCATTCTTTTATTCTTTTATTCTTTTATTTGTTTCAGTCGTTTGACTGCGGCCATGCTGCAGCACTGCCTCTAGTCGAAAAATTCGCCCCCCCCCCCCATCATAACTTATTTTTTGTAAGCCTAGTCCTTATTCTATCGGTCTCTTTTGCCGAACTGCTAAGGTACGGGGACGTAAACACATCAGCATTGGTTGTCAAGCGATGGTGGGCGGATAAACACACACACGCACACACACAAACATATATATATATATATATATATATATATATATATATATATATATATATATATATATATATATATATACGACAGGCTTCTTTCAGTTTCCGTCTACCAACTCTACTCACAAGGCTTTGATCGGCCTATAGTAGAAGACACTTGCCACGCATATATAAAAAGTACAATTTAAAATATTGTATTTACATGTTTTCCCTGGATAACTCTATATTTCTTTTTCTCCCTCTTCTCTTCCTCTGTGTGTGTGTGTGTGTGTGTGTGTGTGTGTGTGTGTGTGTGTGTGTGTGTGTGTGTGTGTGTGTGTGTGTGTGTGTGTGTGTGTCTCACTCTCTCTATCTATCTATCTATCTCTATCTCTCGATGGAATGAGGCTAATTGTCTCCACCTTTTGTCCTGCCATTTTGTTAACTCATCCATTAAGGCTTAGTGTTTCGTCTCTGTGTAATCTTATTGTTTACTGTCTTTGACCTGGTGCCAACCTGCATCACTCTCCTCAGCCAATGGATGACAGCCGTGTCGAGTTTTCGACCTTCCAATGTTTTTGTACGATAACATAAGCCCTCAAAATGTTTTTTTCCAGCCTAGAATCTACATGGTTTCAAAGCTTAGGAAATAAACGGAATACTAAATTATCAAATAGCTAAACTACTTAAAGTAATGTGTGTGTTTGTGTGGGGAGGGGGACAATTGTACATAGGTAAGTGTGTGTCTGTTTGCACGTGTGTTATGTGTTGCATACGTAGCCATACCGTGTGCGATATTTATGTGTTTATGCATGAATACACACTTATATGTATATATATATATATATATTTATGTGGAGAATGGAGCAACAAATACGAGAAGAAGCAGTTCTGTTGGGCTAGTTAGCCGTTGTTTTATTGTGTGGAGGTTATGTAATGAGTCTTTGTGGAGGTTGAGGTTATGTAGTGAGTCATTGTGAATGTTATGTAATAGTCATTTACGTACGTTTCAATCTAGCCAATGGTTTGGCAGATCTCATCAGAGTGTTGAGGAGTACATATATATATATATATATATATATATATATATATATATATAAGAGACAAGTGTACGTACGCCGCTATGTATGTATGTATATATATATATATATATATATATATATATATATATATATATATATATATAATACAGAATGGGACAAGTACGCAAAACATCAAGACAGTTAGGTGATACAAGAAAGAGACAAAACATCCAGATAGACGATACAAAGAAAACACGGACAGGTCATTCGGAGTTTTCTCTCTTCACTCGAGATCCAGATTATCTTTGCAATTTCGTCTGGTTATTCTCGATATTGCTCCAATCTGGCCCACCCCAAGGAAAAACTAATCTCTGTAAGTGATCTTCAGTATTCTGAATAGACACCATTGGTGGAATGTATTCAGCCACTGAATGAGCTTGGTAGTCATTTTCCAAGTTTCCCCTACATAGACTGATGTTAGCAGGACAATGCTCTGGTACTGTAGGATCTTCATATGGTTGCTTATCAAAGAAATGTTTCACATTTATAACATATCTACTTCTTATCAGAGTTAGCAGACGAGACTGGTCGGTTGGAAGAACTAGGAGATTGACGGATAAAGCAGTCGTAATAGTTTGGTAGAATTAGTATACTCGTAGAGAAAATGGTGGGAATATATAAGGAGAGTTAGTAGAGCAGCTGACAAAATATAATATCTTGCAGTATATTTTTATACTTCTTTAAATCCTGATTTCGATCTCAAACGAAAAATCAGCTTTGCGTATCGTTGTTCCAGTATCGGTAAAATAATAAAACAAGCACCAATTGGGAAAGATATATTACAAAAAACTAAAATGAATCACTCATCCATCATTGAACACTGAATGGCATAATTTCCCATATAACAGAAAATATATTCTACATTTTATCAAATCCGTTTCAGTTAATGGCCATCTATTTCGATCGAACATTTAAGACTACAGCTACATATATTTGAAAAATAAATGTACTTTTTCCTTTATCTTTTCACTTTTTTCCTTTTGACTTAACTTTAAAATTATTAGAGAAATAAAAGTCCTCCGTTTAACTTCGGTTAACTCCGTTTAACTCTCAAACGATGTAATTATTCTAAACAGAAAAAAATGCTAGTATTACCCGAAACGTCATCGCCTACTTTAACTAATATATGCTGTCAAACGATATATTATCTCCATAATAAGACATAAATCACATGTTAAATGAACCATTTGAGGGGAGAATTATGCCTGGAGGGGGTGATTTATCTCTGCTAGCAACGTATTTTTCTACTAGAATATATAGGTTTCTTATGCTTATATAACCTGCATTTACCCAATAAAATAACACGCGACTGAACGCATTCACACGAACACATGCGTGTATTCACACATGCTTAACACGTAGTCTCTTATGTACACATGAATTGACGCACGCCGAAAAACACACACACGCACAAACATACACGCACACATACACACACAAGCCTTTTCACATTTAACATTAATGAATACATAAACATACAAAAAAATACAGAATGCTTCGAAAACACAAAATGTTACTGGTGTAAATTAACAGCGAACAAACATTTATACATATCATCATCTCTAAACACCCACGCACGCATGTGTATATATCTATCAATGTGTGCATATATACATATATGTATCAGTATATGGGTGTGTATGCATGTGTGTATATATATATATATATATATATATATATATATATATATATATATATATGTATATATATCGATATTTTCCCTCACACCCTTTTCGGTCGAAGAGCGTTAGCTCGAACGTCGAAGACTTTTCCATTTCTCCGTACGTCAAACAACTGATATACCTGCTTGTTCTACCCCCACCTGCGTTTCACTTTTGTTTCCTGTTCATTTGAACTATATATATATATATATATATATATATATATATATATATATATATATATATCAAGAGGGATTAATAAGGGATTAGTAAACCATGTGAAACACTTCTTAATCTCTCTTCTGTAGATAAAATTACACCACGCTACCAAAATAGTTCTGTGATCGGTGTTGTATTTCAGGTAATTCGGCTCTGAAAAAGATAGCCTTGAGTACTGGTTACTATATTCTTAGTCGATCAATCGATCGATTTATAAGAGCGAACAATAAACACACCCAAAAGTAGGTATATTGAAACACCTATAAGCCTATAGTGAACAAATAAATATATATATTATATATAGCCTATTATTTCTGTGTATGATATATATATATATATGTGTGTGTGTTTGTATGTGTGTGTGTTTGTGTGTGTGTGTATAATGTACCGTTCCGTGATGGTAAGATCACCAAAAAAGCACTACATCTGCTGAGACATAAATATATAGCTAGATAGCTGGCTAGATACACAGTTAGATAGAGATATAACGGTAAGACTAACGATAATAATAACATGGCAAATAGAATGAAGAACACAGTTTTCCTTACGGGAAAAACCATAATATCTGAGAAAAGTTCATGTGGGATTTTGTCAAGGAAATATATATTGATATAAAATTCAGCTTTTGTTATTCAACAATAGTTATAAACGTCAAGATATAAAGTGAGACAGTCGAATAGATAGATAGATAGATAGATAGATAGATAGATAGATAGATAGATAGATAGATAGATAGATAGATAGACAGGCAGACAGAAAAACGGACAAACAGACGGAGAAAGGGACAGATACATACATACACACACGCATACTTGCATAAATACGTACATAGAGAAAGAGAGAGAGATAACAAGCATACAGTGCTAATAGGAATCAGATGGTGATACTTCACATACTATCATAGATGTCAAATTTAATTTGGAATAATTTTATTGCGATGAATATAAAATTATATCCTGTTGGCTCACCTGCTTTCGTTATCAACATGACAATAACTACCAGCTCAAGTTTACTCCGCAATAGAAATGTACCATTATTGATACCTAAATCTACACAAACATCAGTTTGCATAGAAATACGTTTACTTGTCTTCCTTTATGGCTGTATCAAAAAGTTTTGTATTGTTATAGCTTCTTCAGTTTTAGTTCTACATTATGCTGTATGCCAAATATAAAATTCTCACGTTGACAGTTTGCTTGCTATTAGGTCAACTATAAGAACAAATAGCATTTGTTGTCGAAGGCGTATAAGTCTGAAATATAATTTATAACTCACTTAAATTTATTGTTGTATTAAGTTATAAACACCTATGGATACTTATTTTACAGTGATGTGTCTACTCTCTCTCTCTCTCTCTCTCTCTCTCTCTCTCTCTCTCTCTCTCTCTCTCTCTCTCTCTCTTGCGTGCATATATGTGTATATATATATGTATATGTGTACGTATGTGTGTGTGTGTGTGCATCTATCTATCTATCTAGCTATATATATATATATATATATATATATATATATATATATATATATATATATATATATATATATACATATATATGTACATATGAAATGTAACGTGTATGGGCTGGCACAACAGTGCAGAGTGGACAATAATAACTGTTATAAATAATTTAATTACTCATAGTCTAATATAATGTTTCGGAATATAAAAATTCCCTCTTCAGATATTGCTAGGAAGTAATGGAGTCACTGTTATAGTCGGTTTTCGAACGGTGACTGAAACCTGTCGGAAGCGTCCTTGTAGTGGTCTCGCAAATCTCCTTCCGAAATTCCGCATGAGAAGTGCGTGAGGGCGGTCTTGTCTCGGGCTCGTGTGTGTTGGCATATCTGCAGCGCTGCTTCCAAGTTATGTATTATACGTGCATTATTATTTCTTTTATATATTATTTTGTTGCATAGGCATGTTACTATCGAGCGTGCAGAGCGTTGATGTTGTTAAATCATACAGTGATTGCTAATTTCCAACCTATTGTTAATTTGGGGTCCTAGTCTGTCTATGAGGATAGCCTCCTTAATTCTTAAATTTCCTAAGTTTCTGTCATTGGCCTTAATTGTGACTGTTAAGTTTTTGTCGGTGTTCCGGCATATGTTTAGATGTTTTCTGAAGGAGGAGGCTCGCGTGTTCAGATGTTCTTTGATGCGAATGTGTAATGGTCTTGTTCAGAGAGAACAGAGAGAAAACCAAAACCAAGTCCAAAGTTTCTATCTTATCTGATAACGAGGAGCGAAGGAAAGAGAGAGAGAGTAGTGAAGGAGAGAGAGAGAGGAGCAAAAGAGAGAGTGACAGACAGACAGACGCACACAGACTTTTGATGATTCCAGTAGAATATGAAGTTTGTCATTTCCTTCCTCTGTTTTTAATGAGATGTTGCTGGTCCTTCACAGGTTCATTCAACTCCGCTGGAAGATTGTCGCTTGAGGAAACAATCTCTGACAATTCCGTGTGTGGCCACATTATATTTCATTACTGAATAAACCAAGCAAACCAATTATAGTTTATTGCCAACTTATAAACAGAATCCAGCAGATTATTAACATTCATAAATTAACGGGACGAATTACGTCTGAATATTTCATTTAGGTTTCTCTTTGTATCAGAGGTTTAACACACCGCAGCATAGCGGATAGTAGGATAGCTGGCTGCAAATGATCCGTGTATCTTGTTTGTTCTGTTTGCCGTTTGTTATGCTATCGTCTATTTTTCCGCATCTTGTGTTTTCTTGATTTCCGCTTGTTGCGTTCTTTCTGCTCTAGCTTATATATATATATATATATATATATATATATATATATATATATATATATATATATATATAAAGAATAATAAATGGAGCAAAACGCATATAATCAATAAGTTCCTTTAGGAATTATATATAGGATTATATGCGTTTTGCTCCATTTATTATTATTCTTTATATCTACTCAAAATACATCACTTTAACATGGAATTTCTACCCATTAACCGAGTATGATATCCCAGTTTTTGTGTGATTTTTGCTACCCTGGTAACTATTAACATATTTGCATTATCGAAGTTTTTCAACCAAGATAATATTAATATATATATATATATATATATATATATATATATATATATATATACTACGTGCTTCTTTATAGTTTCTGCTAACCAGAAATCAGTCAAAAGGCGTTTGTTGACCTGGGTCTATAGCAGAAGACCCTTGCCCAAGGTGCCAACAATTCGTTATAATTAGTCACACATACGAGCATACTGCAATGGATTGCACCCTCAGTCAGAACTGACCCGGGGTTAAATAATGAAACCACCACCAACACCACCGAAAATAACAAACTGTGGAATGGTATTTAAGGAACTCACTTTACTAATGCACAGTTTCAAGTTAATAGAAAGCGACAGATTTCCAGCTAACAAAGTTAGATTTAAAGTGAAGAATAATTTTCATTGACTTCTCGTTAAATACGTAAGTAGAATTTGGAATGGTGTTTTACTGTTGCAATGCTGCTTAAAATTGTGAAACATCACAAGAGTAATTAATTTTTCAGAATCTGGTGAAGATAAATTTTACCTTGATGTTTCAAGCTGAACTATAATTTGCAAACTTCAATTACAAGAGATAAATTTCACTCCAACATGTGCGAAACTTTGTGTGTGTGTGTGAGAGAGAGAGAGAGTCTGATACGTATACATACATGAATATGCAAATCACATACACGCACGTCAACACACAGAACACTTGATATTACATACATGTTATATAATGTATCTATGGCTTAATGTTTTCAACCCAACACAACAGCACCAAGTGAATGGTGCGTATATGTAAATATCTGTGTGTGTACGTATGTGTGTGCATCTGTGTGTGTGTGTGTATGTGTGTGTAGGCGCAGGTATAGCTGTGTGGTAAGAAGCTTGATTCCCAACCATATGGTTCCGGGTTCAGTCCCACTGCGTGGCACCTTAAGCAGGTGTCTTTCTACTGTAGCCTCGTGCCGACCAAAACATTGTGAGTGGATGTGGTAGACGGAAGCTGAAAGTAGCACGTGGTGTGTGTGTGTGTGTGTGTGTGTGTGTGTGTGTGTGTGTGTGTGTGTGTGTGTGTGTGTGTGTGTGTGTGTGTGTGTGTGTGTGTTTATGTGTGTAACTGCTCGAAATGGTCGTGACTTCTGGAACTTAACTGATGAAATAAAGCCACGAATGACCCGCCTTTTTTTTTTTTGTCTGTCCTTCTAATTGTTGTTTCTCTTGTCCGCCTTTGCATCGTCTATCCGTCCGAACGTTTTAATGCCCTGCATTAGAAGCCAGCCGCAGCATAGGATAGGAATGGTAATGAAAGTGTAGTAACGTATGGAGAAATATAGATGTATATCACCTTTGTGAATATCAAGAGTAATAGGCAAAATCAAGCGTTCATATTCTGCGGGAGCAACGAAAGAAAGACTAGGGCAGTAGACAGACGTGAAGCTGGAGATTGTAGTGCACGAATACTTTGACACACTTAACGTCCACTAGAGTCTCTCACAAAGCATTAGTCGGTCTGGGACTATATAATAGTAGATACTCGTCCAAGATGCTACACAATGTAACTGAACCCGAAACCGCGTCGTTCTATAGCAAATTTCTTTAACCACAGATCCATGGTAACGACAGTGATGGAATTTAGGCTTCTGTAGTTGTTTATTCCGTGTTTCGAAAGACGAAAGCTGCCAGAGAACATCTTCCTTTTATTACACCGTCCCTTCACTAATGATAAATTCCAGATGGCCTGTTTTGCTGTCAGAGTCACCATTCAGCATAGCTTCCATTGAAAATATATTTGCAAACAAATGCCAATTTGATAGACTGTAAGTAATTGTGAAACTCAATATTAGTGCGTGTAGGAGAAGGCAGGAGGGAATTACATTTTATCAAATTTGTGCTGTTCGACTAATATTTAGCAGAGCACAACCCATTTCCCCCTATGTTTCTTTGGGAAGATACATAACCGATATTGCCTATATGGGTTTCTTTGAAAATTACAGTAGAGGCCATTTGACCTTATTTTCTTTGTGAGGGTCAATAATTTACACGATGTTTGTGAGAATCAATGTACAAGACTGGACGAAAACAGATAAAATGGTAATATTAAATATTCTTCGAAAGAGGAAGGGTCAACAAATTCAAATAAGGAAACACAGCGTTAACGTCTATCGTCGTCTTATTAGTATCAAACAACAGACTTCCTAGGGATTTTTCCAGATGAGTAAATACCCGAATATTTTTGTATTACTGGTGATGGAATAATAATAATAATAATAATAATAATAATAATGATGATGATGATGATGATGATGGTGGTGATGAAAAGGTGATAGATTCCTTAATACAGGCTGTAGGACTCTAGAGCAAAGATATAGGCACAGATCAGTGTACAGGTGTACCGTATTAATCGGGAAAAGGGGACAGGTAGTCAGCAGTGAAGGCATCCAATTACCACATCACCAGACATTAAAATCATTGAAAGAAGGAGACAGAGTTATAAGTGTCAAGGAGTATTAGAATCTGATAGAGTACTGTGTATAGAAATGAAGATGAAAAATGAGAAGGCGTACGTCAGAAGGGTGACGGAGGTGATGAAGTCAAAACTAACTGGTCCGAATCTAGTGACAGCTCTAAATACTTGGGAAGTATCATTACTTAGATACTCAGTAGATTAGTTACTTACATACTCAGGACAAAAACTGAAATAGCAAAGCTAGACAGAAGAACTAGGAAGAAATATAAGAAATCAGAGTAGTAAAATCCGTGGACTATTTTTTATTGCTGTACAATATAAAATTCTTTAGAGAGAAGTTCTGTGGAATATTATACAGGTACAACACCTGCGACATTAATAGCTAAGTTCGTGTAAGCGCGCCTCATCTTTCAGACATTTCAAATGTATAAAATATTAGTATAAGTTCTCTCTCTCTCTCTCTCTCTCTCTCTCTCTCTCTCTCTCTCTCTCTCTCTCTCTCTCTCTTTCTCTCGCTCTTCTTTCTTCTTTCTTTCTATCTCCCTCCCCGTCTCTGTCTATATATACACACACACACATAGACCCACATATATATATGCATATATATATATGCATATATATGTGTGTATATATATATATGTGTGTGTGTGTGCATGTATCCTTGTGTACGCGTAAGGAAGTGAGTATGATAGTGTGCGTGTTTATAAATTCATGTGTCCGCATGACTTATCTCCTCATCTACATATATATATATAAATTGTAAATGCAAAAAATGCAAAATGTATATATATATATATATATATATATATATATATATATATATATATATAGAGAGAGAGAGAGAGAGAGAGAGAGAGAGAGAGAGATGTATGTATATATATATATATTTACACACACACACATATATATATATATATGCATATATCTATATATACATACACATACATGCATGAATACAGACACACATACGCATATATGTTTATATGCATATAAATATGCCTATATATACACATAAATGCATACACGCTCACACACACTCGAACACACACATTTCTGTGTGCGCATCTGCAAGTATGTATATGTGTGTGTATGTTTACAAATTACTGTATTGCATGCACTCACAGTGAATTTGTACAATATCTATAAGTCAGACATATTTTCTTTTATTCTTTTTAACATTCAAATGTTATTTAGAACCTTCTAGTCTCGATATCTGTATTGTTTTTTCATACATCTCTATCGTTTCCTCTTCTCTTTCTACTTTTTTAAACATTACAACTGTAATGCTATACTTGAAATATTATATTCACATTTATCTTAGCTGACGTTGGTCTGTATTTTATTTCGTCTAATGAAATTTTAATTAAAGCGAACGAAAAACATGGACGATACTTCTTCAGAAATATTTGTACAATTATAGGTTTCATGTTTGTTTAAAGGATGCTGAATGAAACTGTGTCCTTTCTTTTTAAAAACAAAAAACAATAGGTTGTGATTTGATGGTCAACCAAATGTTGTTTCTGGCAATCGTATTAGAATACCTAAAAAATATTAGACGTCAGGCTGTTACTTGTATTACAAAATTGAGTTCAACGCCAAACTGTGTAATATTTATACATTGACCAAACGATTCGAATAACATTTGGTCAAGTACGTCAAGCGTTACAGATGAAGTCAATATAGGGACTGATGTAAAATTTAGCAGAATGCCTCAATAATCCACCAAGTACATTTTAATCTATGTTTCAGTGTTATGGTCATCACATCACTAAGCTAGCTAGCTAGCTAGCTAGCTAGCTAGATAGATAGATAGATAGATAGATAGATAGATAGATAGATAGATAGATAGATAGATAGATAGGTAGGTACGTACGTACGTACGTACGTACATACGTGCATAGAGAGAGAGAGAGAGAATGAAAGACAGAGTGAAACGGAGAGAAGGAGAAAGAGAGGCACTTTATGGTTTTTCTAGGAAAGCTATTTTCTATACGAAAACTTTTCAATAATATGTGATTGTCTGTTGTTTTCTGTGTGTAAAAATTTCCCGTGAGAAAACACAATCAAAACTTTGACAGTAAAATTGTTTATGAAAACATTTATGTGACAACATACTTTTGTATTTATATTTTTCATATACAGGTAGATAATGGAAATATTTACCTTCTTTGTTAAAAACTAAAACTTATTTCATTCAAAAATATGTGCATAAAACTTCAGGGCACTTCTTTTATCATGCACACGCATTCGCACACGCATTTGCACACGCATACATACCTACAAATATATATATATATATATATATATATATATATATATATATATATATATATATATATATATATATATATATATATATGCATGTATGTATGTATGTGTGTATGTATATATGTATATATGTATGTATGTATGTATTTATAAGTAAATATGAGAGCGATTGTACTATCATAATACCATCGCTAGTGGAAGCGAATACCAGCCGTACAGGCAAATTACTAATATATATATATATATATATATATGTATATATATATATATATATACCACACTACACACCAACATTCCACATCATGCCACACCGAATCACACACCGCCACACCACACCATACACCAGCACACCACGCCACCACACCATCACATCACATCACAGCACAACACAACACACCACACATCACAACACCACACATCCCCACACCACACAATATATATATAGTCTGAATTTATAAAGAAAAAAAAACAAAAGACGAAGGCAGGTGTATAAACAACAAACAGGCGTATTAGTTTAACTCTCGGGAAGATGAGAAAGGCTTTTACGCTTCGAGCCTATGCTCTTCAACAGAAAGGAACACGAGAAAATAATCAGAGAGGGAATTAAAAAAAGCCATACCGCACAACCACGCCACATCATGCCACACCACACAACACCACATCACACCACTCCGCATACACTAGCACTGACCACTTCCTAGCACCCACACCATCATCCACACACCTACACATGCACACATCCACACGTGAAGGTCACCAGCCCCAATCTGCACGCACACACTTACATACTCTCACATACACACCTACGCGAAACTTCGTTTTGGGATCACCACTACTTTATTATCTCCCTTCCTAGCTCCCCTGTCTGAGAACCTCGGTCCAGCCGGCCGCCATGATCGACCGCTAGTCACTAAAGCTTTTTTCCATTCCCTCTCTGTTTATTTATTATTAGTGGTGTCAATTAGACCCAGAGGTTTCATCCTGGAAACAGCTGTAAGACCTTCTATTTATAAATGTTCTAAAATATACAAATTCTTCATGGTTCAAAACGCTGGTTACTTTTCACTCAACCTGATATATAAGGATACTATTGTTTATAATAATATCAAGTGATACTGCATGCGTAAAAAACCAATAAGGTAAAACAATAAGATAAAAAATTACTAATTAATAATTAAGGGTGCTACAAGTAGCACCAGCACGCTAAAAATAGCAGCCAGAAAACGACTACAACCACAAAATTTCACTGATACACATTAATTGAAATCGGGGAAAATGAACAGAAATTTCAAGCCCACGTACCA
Organism: Octopus bimaculoides; assembly: GCF_046866305.1. Classification (NCBI taxonomy): domain Eukaryota; kingdom Metazoa; phylum Mollusca; class Cephalopoda; order Octopoda; family Octopodidae; genus Octopus; species Octopus bimaculoides. The sequence goes on from NC_142952.1 coordinate 8,071,416, forward strand.
ATAACGAAAAGAATCGTAAATTGAAAAACCCGACATACCTGTATCGTTACGATCTTAAACTTATTAGTAGGGGTTTTAGAAATTCTGCTCATTCCCCTGATTTCAATGAATGTGTGTCAGTGAAATTTTGTAGTTGTAGTCGTCTTCTGGCTGCTATTTTTAGCGTGCTGGTGCCACTTGTAGCAATCTTAATTATCAATATGTGTGTGCGTGTGTACGCATGCGTATATATGAATATATGTGTATGTATGTGTTTATATATGTATACATGTATATATGTATGTGTCTGTGTGCGTGTATATGTATATGCATATGTATGAATGTGTGTGTGAGCGCATGTATATATATTATACATATACATATATAAATTTTTATGATATTATTCATCCCTTATAAATGAATATTTTAATCTTTTAATTAACAATAAATTTACTTTATTCATATTTATCTTTCCTCAATCATCGCTATTTTCACTTTATTTATTGTTCTAGTTTTATTTACTTTACTTTATCCCTAATTATATTTTAATCAACCTGTAAACCCGTCAACCGATCATATAATAATGCAAATCATAAACCGTAATATTTACTTTGCTAAAATAAATTGATAGGTCCACATAATACATCCCAATGTATGTCTTTTTTTCTTTTCCTTTTCTCTGATGAAATTATGCTCATGTCACATAAATGCAAATTTAATGTACAAATTTATAATTAGATTATTGAGTATTAATTGAAACGGATGTAAGTAGAGAAGACGACCAATTTGTTAATTATAAATAATTGTTAACTTACTTATCTCCATTTTCTTTTCTTCTTTTATAAATATATATATATATGTATGCATGTATGTATGTATGTATATATGTATGTATGCATGCATGCATGCATGTATGTATGTATGTATGTATGAATGTTTGTATGTATATGTATATATATATATATGTGTGTGTGTGTGTGTGTGCGTGTGTGTGAATGTGTGTGTGTGTGTGTGTGTGCACACACAACATCACGTAATTTCGAGTTCAGCTCCACTGTGCAGCTCCACTGTGCAGCTCCACTGTGCAGCTCTCAGAGCAGCTGCCTCCTACCATAACGCCGGGTGCACTGATGCCTTCTGAATGAATTTTGTAGGCAAGTCCGTCGTATGACTATGTGTGTGTGTGTGTGTGTGTGTGTGTGTGTGTGTGTGTGTGTGTGTGTGCGTGTGTGTGTGTGTGTGTGTGCGTGCATTTGTGAGGTCGAGCATGGCTGGAGGTTACTAACAAAAATAAGTAAAAGGCAAAAGATAACAAGATTTGCATACACAGATATATGTACATATGTATGTGTGTTAACGCGGCGTACGTGTGTATGTGTGTGTGTATTCAAAAAGTAGTACGTTGCGTTAAAAAATATTTTGCAGTACTTTATATGTCGAGTAATGCCCCTTTAAAATGAGAAAGAATTAGATGTTCGAATAAATAATCTTCCAAAATACATAATAATGAATGTAATGGATAGGTCGGCATTATCTGCTGAAATCTCTTGATGCCAATGCCCTGGCATGGCCTCTGTCCAACAATATTGGAAGTAGGAAAAGAAAGAAAGAGATTATATGTCAAAGATATATCACTGAGTTATGTCTGTGTACGAAACTATAAAGTTACGAAGCTCTGCTGAATAAGCACATTGTCTAAAGTCATATATATGTAAGTAAATACGAGGTATTTCCTTTATGCTGCTGCTTTTGGGGATTTTTTTGTTGTGCTTTGTTTTTGTTGCATGAATATGTGAATAAGAAGAAAACTTTCAGACTGGTCGTTATCAAGACTGACAGTCATGCAAAAGTTAGTCAACCATGAATTCTCTGTTTTTTCCCCCTTTTCTTTTTTCGTTTTATGCAAACTCAGCTCCATATGAAAGAGAAAAAGTTCTAGTATCATGAGAATATATACTTGTTGTGATGTATTAATTTGCATAGTTTTAAAGACATCGTATTTCAAATACAAACGGTATATATAACTGTTTCGTTATTCATGTATTTTATTAGTGAAGGCTTTAAAAACTTTGTGTATTA
>NC_142952.1:8075973-8135973 GCF_046866305.1 Octopus bimaculoides
ATATATATATATATATATATATATATATATATATATATATATATATATATATATATATATATATATATATATATATATATATATATATATATATATATATTTAAATATTATAATATTCCTGTAAAACATCATAGCACGCCAACCAGCTTTTAGCAATAATAATATATAGCCATCTCGTTTAGAAATTGCACTATTTCGCCTAAGTCAGTTTATTTTACAGCAGTAAAAGGTCATAAGATTAACATTTGTTATCACCCTGTACATTAGATTCACCAGTCCATCATATTCAGCAATCAGTAAATAATGAATTCAATTAATAATACCTAATATCCAGTGCAAGCACTCAAATAGTCATAAAACTGTTCGACTCGGAAATACAGTTTCCCTTTAGTTTCATAACTAGGCTATTTAGGCTTCTATTAACCATCAGATACATTCATATGCTACCAACCATAATAGTTCTATTGCTAGCTTTGCCATAAGAAAAACCATGAAATTATCGCACCATACCCAGTTGTTCTACATATATAATTGCAGAACGGCGAGCACTTTAATGCTAATAGCCTTGTTGGTGTATATATTTGAAGCAAAATAAAAAAAAGATTTTTCCGTTTGTAAAACGAGGTTTTTTTATCGAGATATCGGAATATTTTCAAACATGAACATCCAATCCACTGACAAATTCTATACACACATCCACACTATTTACAAGCAAGTAATATTTAATACCTCGAAGGTTTCTATAATGGAAAAAAATGCATTTGTTAATGGTCATTCAATTAAAATCTTTACAAGTCTCAGCCGCCTTGGACTTGGTATGTAACTGTAAGCATATGTTTCGCAAAAGAGGGAGAATAAGGTCAAAACGTGCCCACACTTCTCAGTGCATTTGTCAATGTTGACACTCTTCATGACCCCCGACCACAACTGCATGCCTGTACACACTCAAATTTTACTAATTTGGGTTCTAACACTATTTTTTTGTGGTCCTTAGATACATGATGTTGAAACTAAGGTTAGAGGTTTCTAATTTTATGTGTAATTTTAATTAATTACATACTATATTGCAGTACTAATATCAATGATACCAATGTCATTTCAATGCCTATATAGTACAGTTAACAGAACGGTAATAACCCAGATTATATATATATATATATATATATATATATATATATATATATATATATATATATATATATATATATATATATATATATATATATATATATATATATATACATATATATATATATATACATATATATACATATATATATATATATATATACATATATATATATACATATATATATATACACATACACATTTATATATATATATATATATATATATATATATATATATATATATGTATATATATATATATATACATACACACACACACACACACACACATATATATATATATATATATATATATATATATATATATATATATATATATATATATATATATATATATATATATATATATATATATATATATATATATATATATAAGTATATATACATATATAAACCCTCATTATATCCGTTCTGGAATTTCACGTCTTTTCTGCAAAATTCACACATGAATTCTCACCCCACACACGTATATTTACACAGATATACACACACATGCACTTTACACACGCAGACATACTGACACATGTATTAAAAATTCAATAATCAAACACAGTTAGCATTAAGCTCTGCGCCTGATTCATTGCTATCGAGAAAAGCAGTGGTTACGACTTGAACATGCACTCGACCTCGTTCTGAAAATACAGGAATCACAGTGGTGGAGCGTATGTATAAAAATTTAACAGATAAAAAATGTGAAAGGTGCTTATTCTGTTTGTTGACACCTGTTTCGTAATCTGTATTAGTTACGTAGATGGTGCTACATCATCCACGAAACACATATAACCAAGATGCACACAGACTTATAATATATAAACACCTATAAACATAATTGTGCTGTCACAACACTGTACAGATCAAATGTATCATGGATAGTCAAACACCAAACACACAAACACAAACACGCAATCACGCGCGTGTACGCATACACACACACACACACACACACACACACACACACACACACGCATATATATATTTACAGAACGAGAGACAGAGATACATATACAACATATACACTGTATGTACGTGTCAATGCATTTATGTATATATGTGTGTATATTTAGAAATGTAATTAGATTCTAAAAGAACAAAGGGTTGCTTCCTATTTACGTCTGATATTGTTTGCTGTTTGCTACAAGCTTAACATTACAAATAATTTGTCTTCACTTGAATCATCAAATGGTAAGAAATCTATCTCTGTGCTACTACGATGATATATTAAAGTAATTTATTGAAAAAACTATTGTTATAAATACAACATAGTGTGGGTGTGTGGGTGTGGGTGTGCATGTGTGTGTTTACAAGTATTATATTTGTGTATAGTATATAGAAACGTATCGAACTCTTAAATTTTCCTTGGTTGACATGAAAGACAGTGGCCTGGTCAGAAGAAATCTATTATTTACGTTGCAATATAACATATAATAAAACAATTTTAATACATCAAACAGGTTTACGATACATAATGTTTCGCTGCGAATTCCTTCGCCAACATTTAACATGATAAACAATTTCCATTCATATGTTAAATCACAGAATTCTATTAGATATAAACATACACGTATACACACTTACATACATACATACATACACGCATACATAGATAATACATACATACTTCTCAATACCAGAAAAGAGAAAGCTAATTCGAAGACTAATTCGACCCCAGGACTTATTCTTTGTAAGCCTAGTACTTGTTCTATCGGTGTCTTTTTGCCGAACCGGTAAGTTACGGGGGACATAAACACACCAGCATCGGTTGTCAAGTGATGTTGCGAAACACACACAGACACATAAACACACACATGCATACACACACACACACACACACATATATATATATATATATATATATGAAGAAACGCAACGCACTACATGGATTGGGAATTGAAACCACAACCTCGTGATCGCGGGTGCTACAATCTAAACACTAGTCAACACGCCTTCACAATGTGGTTCGCAACGCTCTTAAACATTACGCAATTATCATCAAACCGTATCATGCAGTACACAATAAAATTGGATACGAAAACATTAGAATGCAATGCATCTGTACTCTACAAAATGGACGAGTAGTAAAACACACAGATTAAATATATATAACTGATAGTTAAAAGGCAAAATAAACGCCGAAATAGGATACATTAGTAAAAAATATATAGGAACTTTACTGGTTACACGCTACGTCATTCACTTTTGCAATGCTTCGTATGAAAAAAAAAGGGACATCAGCATCACTTTCTACAAGAGAGAACACGATGATGCGGTATTCGGAAGTGTCACTCTTGTAAGCAGGAAAGAATTCTTGAGAAAATAGGAAAAAATATCTTGCTTAAAAAAGATAAAAGTAGACACAGTCTTGTTGTCGGGAAATCGTGTTTTAAAGATGAGGTGTTGTTACACACAGATACACACGCCTACACATAAGGTAGATAGAAACATGTGTATGTGTGTATGTGTGTGTGTGCTTGTGTGCATAGATAAATATATACGTATTTAGTATATATCTTAGCTGAAAATATATTTTTATACATATAGGTTTACAAATATATGTGCACCTATATATATATATATATATATATATATATATATATATATATATACATATATATATATATACATATATATATGTATATTATGCACATACACGTATAGATATAAATAAACGTGTGTGTGTGTGTGTACGTAACTATATAACAGATATATATTTGTATATACTTACATACATCCACACAGGTGCACACACATATGCATGTTTATATATACATATACACACATATACATATATATATAGAGAGAGAGATATGGACGCATTTACATACATGTATATATATATATATATATATATATATATATATATATGTGTGTGTGTGTGTGTGTGTGTGTGTGTGTATGTATATCTACGTACCCACATACATATATATATATATATATATACATGTACCTATTTATCGTACATATATGTTTACATATATTGCAATTCACACACACACACACACATACACACACACATACACACACACAAACATACACACACACACATACACATACACCCACACACACATACGAAAGTTATTTAATTTGACATTATCCTCTTATCTCATGCTGTCGTTCATTCCAAATCGCAAATCAAAAGAACAGAACAAATCATAAAGTAAATCCACAAAAGAAAATAAATATCACAAAGCTATCCATTCTTCGTGCTTCATCGATTAATTCTTTTCTAGATTCAGATATCGATACGCTATCACTCAGCTCCAATCAGCTGTCAATGGGACACAATGGATAACATATACACAATGTGCCAACATAGTTCAATAAATAATCCTTGACAATTCCTATCGTACGTCTTCTTTAAACTCCAATGCATACATACATACATACATGCATACATACGCACATATATACATACATGCGTAGATACATACATTCATATATGTGCGTGCGTGTGTGCGTATGTGTGTGTGAGCATGTGCATGTGTTTTTTTTTCTTTTTTCACAGAGATAATATGTATGTTTCCAAACATAACTACATCGACTCCAGTGCGTAACTGGTACTTATTTAAACGACCCCGAAAGGATGAAAAGCTAAGTGGACCTCGGCGGAATTTGTACTCAGAACGTAGAGGCAGGCGAAATACCGCTAAGCATTTCGCCCAACGTGCTAACGATTCTGCCAGCTCGCCGCCTGTAATGCACTTTTATATTAATCAGGGAAGATCCGATACACTATAATAACGATAGTAGTAGTATTAGTAGTAGTAGTAGTATATATATATATATATATATATATATATATATATATATATATATATATATATATATACATATATATATATGCTGGGTCACCGCCAATATATATACATATAGATATACACATACGTATACATATGAGTGTATAAACATTTACATATACATATATGCATATCATGTTTATATACTCATATATGCATACACACATTAATGTATTTATATTAATATATATATGTATGCTTTCTAGGCAAAACAGCGCCTACAGGACGGTGTCACGATTAAATTTTTAGCCTTAATGTATGTTTTGAAAGATAATCGGTTGATCCATTAAACTTTAAATGCTTGATTTGTCATATTCATCGATTTACTATCTAGAGCTGTCTTTAGATGCAGTTCCAGAACCCGTTTTACAAACACTGGGACGCGTGTAAGAACGGGTGTAAAATGTTTCGCTCACAAAGCTCCTGACAAATAAAATTGGCGCCATTTTAACAGTTTCATTATAACAGTGATATGGCCAATTTTTGCTTCTGTGTTTGTTTTTATTCGTGCTTTTGTGTTCCAGAAATGAATCGTCAATCGCATTAAAAATATTGGAGATATAGGTAATTTCGAGATATTCAATAAATCTTTGTAAATGGTTTGTTTATCTGCAGTGAGTAATGAAACGTGTTTTGACAGTGAATTAAAGTAATGTTGCTAGTTCTTTGTTGTTGAAGATGTAAACAGTTACGTTGTTACTTGTAACGAATAAAACTTCTAATCGGATGCAATCAGAAGCTGGACGTTACGTTAGTGTTACTGTTAGACTTATGTCATGGGTGCAGAAAATACGGTTTCGAATTGCACATGTAACCTTTGGTGGTTTTTTTCCATCTAGAGGTTTATAAATCCAATATAATTACGTGCTATTATTATCAGCATCTTGACGCTCATCTCTATTTATTTCACATTACGAAGCTTCTACATTTTCATATGTATACATGGATATATATATATATATATATATATATATATATATATATCCACGTAAGTGCGTGTATATGTGTGTGTGTGTGTGTGTGTGTGTGTGTTTCTATGCCACGCTACGCATAAAAACAATATAGTAAATTGAAAGATAACCGAACACATTTTAGTAGCGTAAAAAATGTTAAACTTTTACACGGAAAAAAACGTCAGTGCACATTTTGGCTCAGTCGCCTGATTGACTGATTAATTGATAGAAAGATAGACATACAGCCAGACAGACAGTAACACATCGTATATAGTCAAGGAAAACCATATTTTTTGGCCTAGAAATTTGCAATTATATATTTGTCAGTCGCTATTATACTTTTTACTCTACAATTCTTTATAAAATTCGCATAAAAAAGCGTGGTATAGATTTCTTAAGTTCATTATCAAATAAGCAGTGCAATTACTAACGTATAATTAGCGTGGCATGCATCTAACCGTATTATCTATTATATAAGCTAGACTGCATGCCTTTACATTTATCGTTTCATGGTTGGCAGGGGGTGCAAGTGTGTACTTATGAATGTGTGTGTGTGCGCGTGGCATATTCCTCCAGGAATATTTCTCGCTTGAAGTAATGAGAATTCTTGTTAATGCCGAAACTGACATTACCAATCAATCATTCGAGAAATGTTAGAATTTCAAATGCGCAGAAAGCTACAGAAAAGAAATATCTGCGCGGTGGTGGTGATGATGAGGAGGAGGAGGACGACGACGACGACGTGGACGACGAGGAGGACGAGGAGGACGATGAGGACGAGGAGGACGAGCAGGAGGAGGACGAGGAGGACGACGAGCAGGAGGAGGACGACGAGCAGGAGGAGGACGATGGCGATGACGACGACGATGACGACGATTATGATGAGGATGGTGATGATGAAGACGTTGATGATAAAAGCGACCACGAAGACGATGATGATGCTTGTGATGATGATGATGATGAGGAGGAAGAGGAGGAGGAGGAGGAGGAGGAGGAGGAGGAGGAGGAGGAGGAGGAGGAGGAGGAGGAGGAGGAGGAGGATGGTGGTGATGGTGAAGGAGTCGTAGTATATGTTGTATAAACTTATAATTATGGCGGACAGCAATGATTACGAGAATCTGCATGGTATATTTACACACGGGTAATTTATAGCGGTATATTCAGTGCTGAAATTAATGAACAACTTGATTTTTTTTTTTTTGTAGGAATTTTAATGATTATTTTTTATCATTATTATTATTATTATTTGAAACACTTCAATTTTTGTTCTTACATTATTTCCAATTTAAAAACCACAGTAAACATCTATGCTTTTTTTTTTTGTATGAAAAAAATTAAAACCTGCAGTTGTATATTCGTAACCTTTATAATTTTTGTTTTATCACCCGTGCCATTTAAAGTGCATTAAGCACCTAATTAGAGATAAAAGTTCAGCATGGATATGCAATACTCCAACGAGAGTAACTTTAGCAATGGTTACTATGGTCAAGTGTAATGGATACGAGTAAAGATACCAGGAGTAATCCATGAGAGATTACATGATCGTATTTATTTAGAAGTAGATGTGTTTTGTTGCGTGTACATAGAGCTTTCGTGATCCACTACGATTCATAAGGCGGGAACTGGTTTCCATAACTGGTTTCAAATTCTGGCACAAGGCAGGAAAATTCTGGAGAAGGGGTAAGTCGATTTCATCGACCCCAGTATTTAAATGGTACTCATTTTATCGGCTCCGGACGGATGAACTGTAAAGTCAATCTTGGCGGAATTTGAACTCAGAACGTAAAGACGGACGAAATATCGCTAAGCATTTCGCCCAGCGTGCTAAAGACTGTGCCACCTCGCCGCCTTGAATATATAATAAGTATTTCACCCGGCGGCGTGCTAACGATTCTGCTAGCTTACCACCTTAATATAAAAGATATATAATATATACGTACGTATATGTGTTTATTTGAGTATATATATTTGCATGTGTATATGTGAGTATGTATTATATATTCATGCATGGTTATATTTGGGTGTTGTGAGAACCGGTACATTCAGACAAAAATGCACAGTGTAATATAACTCATCGCAGTTTTCTCCCTTCGTAGCAATATTGACTTTACATTTCGTATCTTCATATCTTACATGAACGATGAATGAAAAAACCAAAGAACGGTGCCGATATAATCCACATAGGAACTCTTTAAATGTCGTGCTCCAGCAAGGCCGCAGTCCAATGAATGAAACCTGCAAGAGAAAACGGTGTACAAATAGGAAATAAAGAGAGGTTTTGTTTACATTCCTTCTCCTCTTTTGTATACACAATTGTGTAGGACGGAAATTACTTTGGTAAATAGAAAACCCGAGATTTTGCAAGAGTAGAAAGAAAATATACACGAAAATCTCGTTTCTATACAAACAACTGCTATGCCTTCTTTTCCCCTTTATAGTAAACAACAAAACTATTCTTTAAACATTGTGATGTGATATTTATTACATTTAGAGGTGGATAAAATGTGTGTGCGCGTGTGTGCGAGAGAGAGATTGACACAGGGAGAGACTGACAGAGGGAAAGCCTGACAGTGGGAGAGAGAAACGGAGAAGAACGGCGGAAGAGAACTAAATCAATGCCATAAACGAGATCCTCTACAAAAATACTATATTGATACTACTATTACTAGTGCTGCTGCATCTACACTGTAGTTAATGCTACTACTATAAATAGTGATAATAATAATAATAATAATAATAATAATAATAATAATAATAATAATAATAATAATAATAATATGCTTGCAGTGGAGAGCTAACACTTTCCATCATACCAAGCAATATAAGTTGTAAGTTTTAGTACAATAATAATAATAATAATAATAATAATAATAATAATAATAATAATAATAATAGCAACAACAACAACAACAACAACAACAACAATAATAATAATCATAATAACACTAAATGCTCTGATGTAATGCTAGGCACTGAATGTTAAAGCGTCTAATCTTAACTGACTGGAAATAATATCATGTATATATTATGTCTTGGTATAAAAAGATGGGCTACAGCAAATATTTAACTCAATACCACAGACCTGCTTGTCAGTTGCTTGACCTGTCGAGTATGTCCCTTAATGGCTGACGGTTTGTGCATATCACAAGCGGGAATAGTGGTGGAACATCGTAACCATGTGTTGAGAGGAATTCTTTGGGGTTTGAATAATCCACCTCTGGAAACATGGGTGTTGCTTTCATTTAAAGATGAAATGGCTCTTATATGTAAGAATACCGGGTTGACTAAATATAAGAGAAGGAAAACATAAAGACATCTTATAAAAGTTACGTGGAAATCTTGGCGCTAGGTCAGCAATTTTGGGAAGGGGAAAGTCAATTATACTTTCCAGTGTTCAAAGTGGTGTTTATTCTATCGACCTCGGAAGGATGAAAGACAAAATCAACCTCGGCGGAATTTGAACTCAGAACTTGAGGACGGAGGAAATGCTCCGAAGTATTTTTCCCGGTGTGCTAACAATTCTGTCATGTCATCACCTATCCATAAAACTTTCAGAAATCTCATTGTATTCAAAATAAAGCCAGCTAGAATACCAGAATGGTTGTGCTAAGGAAGAACTTAGAGGTGGCAGAATATTATAGTCGTTGGAACGTTGGAGAAATTGCTTTGTGATAACCAAGTTCATGAGCAGTATTGAACAGTATTACGCCAGTAACAGAGAAATGAGCTGGTTTTATTTTATTTTTTTATCATTCGTCAATGGATTAATTATTTAACTGATCAACAAATGGATTGTTTAATTAATCATCCGATTTATCAATCAAGCAGTAATGTTTGTGGTGCAGATTAAATAATAATAATAATAATAATAATAATAATAATAATAATAATAGAAGCAAAAAAAGAGTGTCATTGTTATCAAGTCCTCTTGATACAGGAGAACTTCAAAATTAGAACCAATCATACAAACCTTCACAGATCCAAGATCTTCATGAACTGCAAAGATATAAGCACAAATTTATTTACCCTATTTTTGCCAAAGTCACCCACTTTTCGACAGATTCACTAGAGACGAACACTTCCCTTTCCATTTACACCTTTCCATTCCAAGCTTCACCAAAAAGAGAAGGGTCTTATATTAATCCTTTGAACTTCTACTTCCACACTTTCCAGACAGACGAGAAAACTGCCTGCCTTTTTTTGTTGAAGCAGGGTGGTATAGCAAACTGCATCATGACTTCGAGCGATATCCGGGTTCATCAACGATGTGAAAACAGCTGTTCGAAGCATGTTTTATTTGGCAAAAGAACCCCACTACTTTTTACAACATTTCTTCATTTTGTTGGAGGTTGGTTTGAACTTTTGACGATGTATTGCAACATTTTCCATTGTTTTCTGAAAGGATGTTATTTTATGAATGTCAAGTACAATATACTGTTTCAAAATAGAATTTAACTATTTTAAGGCTGGCATTTCTAATAATCTTTAACCATAATTCTTTGAATTTCAGAAGTAATTTTAAACTAAATCTTGCTGGTTATTTGCATTTCTAAGAGTTAAGAAGTATCATCTCAATGCCATCTACTCATTAAAACCTGGCATTTTTATAAATTCAATTCAAAAATATACAATCTAATAACTTTGAAGACTTTCGTAGAACTTAGATCCTAGACCTTTTGGTTCCATTTTAACACTGAAGGGAATAATACTTTTTCTTAATCCATAAAGCATTATTGAAAGATAGTATCATTCTTATTGCATGAATCGCAATATTAATCTCATTATCAGTGATATAGAAATAATCCTTTTTCTAAATCTATCAACTTACTGATTATTCGTATTTCTAAGATTCATAAGATATATACTTTCATCGCGATAAAATCTTGTTATTTTCTGAATCTTTGTATGGAAAATGTGTAAAGTAAACAATCCAACAATTTTCCAAATATCGACAACATTTTCTTTCACTAGCACTGGAGGAATGAATTCCATTTTTCTTCATTCAATGGAAGCTAATATCGCTCTCCTCGTATATATTTCAAACTGAAACGTTGTATTCGATATTTGGGAAACGTTTGTGACAAAAACCTAGAGATTTTTTTGTGGGAGTATTTTAAATAGTGTGGATGCGTTATTGGCTTCTGCTTTTCTGTATAGCTTTGTTTTGTGTTCTGTAGAGTAGCGTATTGCAGCTGACACAGTAGGAAGACTATTAGAGAATGTTGTCGTTATATGACCGACGTAACACCAGTGAAACACCAGTGATTAAGAAACACAAAATTAAAAATCTATATTAACAAACTGCTTCAGTTTTTATTATTGTTTCTTATTGATAGTATTGAATTAAGATTGTGACTGGGTTGGTCTCATCCATAGACGTGTCTTGGATCGACTGACTTCATTTAGACCTTAAGACTTTCAAACCGAGATCATCATCACCATTCAAATTGTAGAATCATGCACGTCTGACTTGCCATAGAGACAAACAGATACCTGCCTTACACCAACAAATCATCTCTCAAAACACGTTTCATTATCCCTTCTCAGCCATATCTAATTGCTGGTTCTCTCAACAGTTGATTTCATTTTTTTCCACGTATGTTGCTTCACGATGGTTCACGCTAGAAAATAAGAGCAACCGCCTAAATCTGGTTCCTTTAAACTTCTACATCCAGCGTCTACAAAAAAAGTTACTGCACTCTAGCCAGCACTTTTACAGTCTTCCAGTAGCAACTCATAACGGCTCGTCTCTCCTAACCTGAGCAGCATCAGTATTATCCTCGTTCGGATCACTTAATTCAACAAGATGCACTAGAGCAGTTTAACTATTTATTTAGTTAATCCAGCGTGAGATATAAAACATTTTCAAGTTTCTAAATTCATAAAATATAGAGTTGTCTGATGGCAATATCGATTTCGAAAACAAAATAAGTAATTTAAATTAATAGATAAATCGATGTTGTTAAAGGGTTTGTTAATTAAAGAAAAAGGCAGAAAATCACCAATTAACATGGTTCTAAAGTTTGTCACAGTTAGGAGGGCGAGTGTTAAAGGTTGAACACCAATTTTAATAATTTCAATGAGAAAGAGAAATGGAATTAAAAATTAATGTGTTCGAAGTGATAGTAGAGAAGCTAAGGATGATTTTATATCGTTTCGATAGGAAGATGTCATTAATCTTAATCACAAGAGGAAGGAAAGAAAGGGAGGATAATATAGCTAAATGACTCGCAGTTTTAAATACACAAGGATTTAGCCCTAAAGGTTTTAAATTAATAATTATTAGAAATAATGAAATAATGAGGAATCTTCCTATATTATTACTAAAACATCGGTAATTTATGTATTTATAATTCGCATAGTAATTATTGAAGAAAAGTTAAGCAATGATGAGAAGATTCAAAGTGATGTAGTGATAAAGAAAAGGGATTAGAGTGTTAAGATTCAGACAAGAGAGTGATGATAAAAGGTTGTTGAGTTATGATCGTCATGACACATTAGAAAGCAAAATGGAGAAAATAATATAATTCAACTTAAAAGATATAATCGAAGCATATAAAAACACTATATTATAGTAATTAAAATTTGATATATTTCTGCTTATTTACTAAATTTATATATTTGTTATTTAGTTATTTTTCAATAGTCAGTTATTAAATGCATTTATATTTTCAATTTCAAGTGTAATAGATATGAATGAATGGTTAGCTCCACAAATTTCAAAATATTGACCATAAAATATGTCTCAGCAGTTAGAGAATAGATATAGTTGATTTCAACGACCTGGAAGTGCATTTACTTTATCTCTTCGAGAGGAAACGGTTCAAGAACGGATTACGTTTGCGAATAAAATGATTATTCGATTGTTTGCTTTCATTGGAATAATTAAGTGAGGGCTAGTAGGTAGGCGGAATAATAATCCTTCATTTAATTCATTTAGAGGGATTATATAGGAATTCTTGAAAGTTTAGTATTCATACCTTCTGTATCATTGATGGCCTTATCGTTTAATTATAAGTAAAGGGTAAATCGATTCAATTAAATATAGTTTAAGGGAAATTAATGCGAGAAATGGGAGACTCATTCTAAGAATAATTGTTCAAAACGTCACAGTTTCTTGGCTTTCAGTAATTATAAGTGAATTATAATTAATCTTAAGAAATGTAGGAATAAGAATTAAAAAAAATTAGTGATTAAACGAACAATATTAACACTTATAAATATATATATATATATATATATTAATCCCGAAATTGATTCAATATAGAGATAACGCATTAAAAAATATCCGTTAGCTTGCTTTCCTCGATTTCGAGAGAACGTGTATTCATAGTGATGTATATTGTAATGTGGTGATTGACGATTTAAGGTCTATTTCTCAGCATATTGGCATAGAACTTTTTTCTTTTGCCCTTATTTATAATTATATATATATATATATATGTGTGTGTGTGTGTGTATGTATGTATACATACACGTATGTATATATATATATATGCATGTATGTGTGTGTGTGTGTGTGTGTGTGTGTGTGTGAAGATGCGTGGCTAAGTGGTTAGGGTATTCGGCTCACGATCATAAGATTGTGGGTTCAATTTCCGGCGACGCGTTGTGCAAGACACTTTATTTCAGGAGCAAGCTTCTCCGCTGATCGTATCAGCTGGGATCCTCGTCGTCATAACTGACGGAGTGCTTCTGTTATATATATATATATATATATATATATATATATATATATATATATATATATATATATATATATATATGTATATATATATGTATATATATATATATATATATATATATATATATATATATATATATATATATATATATATATATATATATATATATATATATATATATATATATATATATATATATATATATATATATATATATATATATATATATATATTAATATATATATTACTAAAGCCGGCGAAATGGCAGAATTTTTAGCACGCCGGGCAAAAGGCTCAGCGGCATTACTCTTCTGTCTCTATGCTCTGAGCTGAAATGTCACCGCGGTCGATATTGCCTTTCATCCTTTTGGGGTCGATAAAATAAAACACCAGTACTGGTGTCGATGTAACTGACGTACCACCTATCTGGAAATTGCTGGCCTTGTCCCAATACTTAAAACCAATATATATTATTAAATGGTAAAATAGTAACAATAATTATGGAGTGATGATTGAAAAAATGAATTGCTCTACAAGTGGAGAATTTGCATCTTGAAATCCTCGTTACTTCCATTAGGTTTTTAATGGAATAAATAAAGCTCCTGTTTCCATTTGAAGTCAACTGGTAAACGGTTGTTTCATTCTAATGATGTATTTGTGGGATTTGATAATAGTTCGTTTCCTCATATGAAAGATATAAAAAAATATGATCAATGTTGAAAGTAATGAAAGAATATTTCATTTGGTATATGAATCAGAGTAGTCTTAATATCATCATGTCATGGTATTTCTGCTAATCTTAAAATGTATATGGAAAGATAACGTTATAAATATTATAAACATAAATATTCTCACTTAAAGATAATATCAGTTCAACACCTTCAACGGCATGCTCTATTTAAGCTATTTAAGAAATCATAATTGCAATGAAAATAATAATTATTTTGACATTGAATAAAATAAGTATTCATCATTGTTTTTAAAATATAATTTTCTTAACTACTATAATTAATCTCTGCGTTCTTATAATTTCTAATAACTCTATATCAAGCAATTTTAAATTCATATTTCTAATAGTCTTCTGAACACTAAAAACAGATAACTACTTAAAATAAGATAAAAATCAAATGCTATTATATCAATCTAAATATAGATTTTTCTTCCTCTTTCAGTCATATTCTAAACGCTAATAATAGAGAAAAACTAGTAATATCACAAGTACTTTTTATACCATCGGTAAAACAGTAATTTCATTCAAACAAAGTACCATGTTCTGCAATACAAACCTTCCAAATAACGGCTGCAAAACACAAATGTATTATTGATATCGTTATAAACGCATCAGCCTCTCCTATGTTTTCATATACTATACTTTTAAACTATATCTTGCCACACTATGTAAATAGATATACGAATATCTATGTAAATAGACATACGAAATGCCAGTAAGCCTTTTAGTCTGGCAAACGTTTCCACCAGCTCACCGCTGTGAAAGCGTAATGATTATTAACTTATAATATAAGGCGGCGAGTTGGCAGAAACGTTACACGCTGGGCGAAATGCTTAGCGGTATTTCGTCTGTCTTCACGTTCTGAGTTCAAATTCCGCGGAGGTCAACTTTGCCTTTCATCCTTTCGAGGTCGATAAATTAAGTACCAGTTGTTCACTGGGGTCGATCTAATTTATTTCAGCCCTCTCCAAAGATTTTGGGCCTTGTGCCTAGACTAGAAAAGAATATAGGGCGGCGAGCTGGTAGAATTGTTAGCATGCTAGACAAAATGCTAAGCGACATTTCGTCCACCTTACGTTCTGAGTTTAAATTCTGTCGAAGACGATTTTTGCCTTTCATCCTTTCGGAAAAGTTACATCGCGGAACTGTTATCTTAACGAGTTGTGTCTATTTATCACCCGATGAGATACATCTGCACCGCCGGATGCTCCTGAACCAGTCGTTGAGTGTCCTACCCGTAAGGGATTGATAGGAAATGTGTCGAAACAATTGTCGTGATTAATAATAAATTCTCGAATATTCCATCTTCTGTCTTTCATTTGCCATATATATGTATACATATACACAAATATGTGTATGTGTGTGAGCGTGTGTGTATACAAACACACACACACACACACACACACACACACTACAATTTGCCTCAAGAAATCAAGAAGTGGTGGAACTCACATAATATAAATACACAACAAAGGTATCAATAAACTGATAATAGGGTTATAATTAATTATTCATCCACACAAAGAGAAGCTTCGTCCGTTAAGCATCTCATAAATTAAATTTCCATCACAAAATAATGCTCGGGAATACAATCCATGGTGCAACATTATTAAGTCCCTCACAACCCACAATAATCCTCCTGCCAATCCTGCTAATATAATCCCTATGTGCCTAATAGAAAAATGAGCAGTTAATCTCATATCACTTAGCCATAAACAAATAATTGAAGACAACAACCTTTGCAAATAAATAACCATTATATTAAAAACTTAAACATTTAAACAAACTCATAAAACTCATTACCCCACGTCCACCTATATTTTACTCTACTCAGACCACAATTATTGAACCTATAATACGAGCTTGTACATGAGCCTTAGCTATCTTTTATATTTTTACTTGTTTCACAATGTGGCCATGCTGGAGAAATTCGAGTAGAACGAATCAACACCAGTATTTCATTTTTGCTTAAAGCTAAGTACTTATTCTATAAGCCCCATTTTGTCGAACCGCTAAGTTACGAGGAGGTAAACACACCAACACTGGTTGTCAATCTTTGGCGGGACACACACATACATACCTATCGTTGTTATTAGTGTCTTAAGTCCGAAACGTTGCTTTTTCAGGAAACGAAAAAATAGTTTCATTATTCCATTTCTTTTTACAGTTTTAGAAACGGTTTCAGGTTAACAGTAATTCTTCGCTGGGTGCACAAAATCGTAATTTCATGCATGCATAATATTTTCAGTCAGAAATATTTTTGCAAAACTGTCGTATGTGGGGCTTAGTACACTTTTGAAAAATGCTAAACCGTTGTACTACACTTTAACAATTTTCATCATAAGCAGCTGGAGATACAACAGTTTGACCAAAAGAACCGGATATTGCAAGCAAAATTAAATATTGAAACCAAAAACACATCTGGCCAAATTTAGACATACGATAGTTTAATATAATAGCAACGATATATATATATATATATATATATATATATATATATATAAGTTATAGGGTAGCAAAAAAATTTTTAGAAATTTTATTTACCACCAGTGGTCTAGCGAGAGTAAAAAAACAGTCAATAGTCTATGTATTATTCATTTAAAATGCAGAGATGCCTATAATAGGACGTCTACTCGCTAGAAATAGCAGCAAAAGACTACATACCACAAAAATTAGGGATAATTTCGAAAGGAAATGAAAAATAAAAACTTTTACCAATCTATATTCTGTACCATGGTTTCAAGTCAATTTTAGTAAGATAAAGATTATGGTACAGAATATAGATAAAGATTATGGTACAGAATATAGATTGGTAAAAGTTTTTATTTTTCATTTCCTTTCGAAATTATCCCTAATTTTTGTGGTATGTAGTCTTTTGATGCTATTTCTAGCGAGTAGACGTCCTATTATAGGCATCTCTGCATTTTAAATGAATAATACATAGACTATTGACTGTTTTTTTACTCTCGCTAGACCACTGGTGGTAAATAAAATTTCTAAATTTTTTTTTGCTACCCTATAACTTATTAATAATGATAAAATTCTTTTTGGATGATTTTCTGAAGGAATTTCGGCATTTTTGTATTTGCTCCCGATTAGGTAAACCGCAAATACGCGGTATATTTTGAAAAATTAGACATAGGAACACGAACCATGCTGCGTATTGACTCGTGCTTCATATGTTGTCTGGTCGTTTCTGCTGACGATAGTCCGACCTTGTAAGATATATAATCTTTATCTTACTAAAATTGACTTGAAACCATGGTACAGAATATAGATTGGTAAAAGTTTTTATTTTTCATTTCCTTTCGAAATTATCCCTAATTTTTGTGGTATGTAGTCTTTTGATGCTATTTCTAGCGAGTAGACGTCCTATTATAGGCATCTCTGCATTTTAAATATATATATATATATATATATATATATATATATATATATGTGTGTGTGTGTGTGTGTGTGTGTGTGTGTGTGTGTGTATGTATATATATATATATATATATATATATATATATATATATATATATATATATATATATAGATTATCTGCCAACTTAATGCGACAGTCCCGGTTGGAATGAATGTTACTGCTGTTTTAGCCCCAGGAAACATCGTCACCAGCTGGCTATACGACACACATTTGTGTTCTTATATTTTCAAACACGGAAGTTTAGTACCCCCGCTCACCACAAAGCAATATCTGTGGACTACGGTTTCTGGGTTATTTCACTTCCTCGGCACTCACTAACTGCTTGTCTCAGATGGCGCTGCCAAATCGTGTGTATGTGTTTGCGTGTCTGTGTTTGTCCCCCCCCCCCCAACATCACTTTACAACTGATGCTGATGTGTTTACGTCCCCCGTAACTTAGCAGTTCGGCAAAAGAGACCAATAGAATAAGTACTAGGCTTACAAAGAATAAGTCCTGGGGTCGATTTGCTCGACTAAAGGCGGTGCTCCATCATGGCCGCAGTCAAATGACTGAAACAATTAAACGAGTAAAAGAGAGTAAAGAGTATAAAGAGAACCGGATAAAATGAACTCAATAAAGACCTGCAATAAAGAACCTCAACAGCAACAGCAACAATATTTGGAAATTGAAAAATAATGAACACAAGAAACAGAAGAAAATCAAAGAACACACATTGTTTATTTCCAAACAGCGAAATTATCAATGTCTTTTGGTGAAAATGGTAACAGGTTTCGGGTGGAATGGTTCCTGCTTCTCTTGTTTCAATCACAAACTGATATTTACAAATCTATATTGTTTAACACGTCTTAAATTGAAATCTTTCGCTACGTGTTTACAAAGCATTGCTATTCTCAGCACACACACACACACACGTATACATAGAGAATGCAAAGATATATATTTATACATGTATATATGTGTGTGTGTACATACATATAAACATATATGTATGTATATGTGTGTATACATATTTATAGAGAGAGCGAGAAATAATATATACATAATTACATATATATATATATATATATATATATATATATATATATATATATATATATATATATATATACATATATTGTGTGTGCGTGTGCATGTGCGTCTGTGTGTGTGTGTGTGTGTGTATGTGTGTGTGCTTATGTGTATATAGTGAACGTGTTAAATCTGCGAAGTGAAAGGGAGTATACTGAGTAGAGGCATGCAATCGACACCATAGTGTTCCACAAAGGTTCTGATGAAAGATTGCATCTTTGTAATTGATCACTTCAGATTATTAAACATTCGAAATTGCTTCACTACAAATGATATTTTGAAACGACCAGTTGCTTCCGCAATTTCTTTCCTTCTTTCTTTCTTTCTCTCTCTCTCTCTCTCTCTCTCTCTCTCTCTCTCTCTCTCTCTCTCTCTCTTACTCTCTTTCCCTCTTTCTCACTATCTCTCTCCCTCTCTCCTCCCAGTATATATAAAGATACATACATACAGAAAGAGAGAGACTTAAGTATACACATGGTGCATAAACGTATATTTATATGTGTGAATGCGTGTGTGCACATATAAATATCTAAGTACATCTACCTATTTATCTCTCCATCCATCTCTCTAACTCTCCATCTACTTATCTACATATATATATACATATATACATATATACATACATACATACATATATATATATATAGATATATATATATATATATATAGAGAGAGAGAGAGAGAGAGAGAGACACAGAGAGAGAGACACAGAGAGAGAGACACAGAGAGAGAGACAGAGACAGAGAGTATAAGAAGAAAAATTTCAACGTCATATATATATATATATATATATATATATATATATATATAAACACATATCTATATATATAAACACGTACGAACATTCATCATTTTGCAATTTCCCGAATCAAGGAGGACTCGATCAAGGCCAAAAGCAACGTCTTCTCACTCCTCTTTAGAACCTCGCCCATATGCAACCTTTGTGAAACAACACTCATATACATGCAGCATGAAATGGAGCTCAGATCACACGTATATTTCAATAAGATTTATCTAGACACAGCTGTGCGCCTACTCTAAACTTTCCATAAGCGCACAGAAAACTTTTCTCCAACACAAGAAAGTTAACACGGATTCTACTAAGTCCGTTTTCTTTCTGCTTATCAGCAACATGAGAGGACATCAAATGAAACAAACCCTTCATTATAAGATATATATTCATACAATACAGTGAGACAAACAGGCAGACAGATAGGCAGACAGATGTTGCTGTTGTTGGCACTCCGTCGCTTACGACGTCGAGGGTTCCAGTTGATCCAATCAACGGAACAGCCTGCTCGTGAAATTAACGTGCAAATAGCTGAGCACTCCACAGACATGTGTACCCTTAACGTAGTTCTCGGGGATATTCAGCGTGACACAGTGTGACAAGGCTGACCCTTTGAGTTACAGGCACAACAGAAATAGGTAGTAAGAGTGAGAGAAAGTTTTGGTGAAAGAGTACAGCAGGGTTCGCCACCATCCCCTGCCGGAGCCCCGAGGAACTTTAAGTGTTTTCGCTCAATAAACACTCACAACGCCCGGTCTGGGAATCGAAATCGCGATCCTACGACCGTGAATCCGCTGCCCTAACCACTGGGCCATTGCGCCTTCACTACACACTATTTATAGGAATTACATAAACATATTAAGTGGTTACGACGACGAGGGTTCCAATTGATCCAATCAACGAAGCAGCGCGCTGGTAAAATTAACCTACAAGTGGCTGAGCATTCAATAGACACGTGTAACCATAACGTAGTTCTAAGGAAGATTCAGCGTGACACAGATTGTGACAAGGCCGACCCTTTGAAATACACGTACAGCTCCGTTTTGCCAGCTGAGTGGACTGGAGCAACGTGAAATAAAGTGTCTTTCTTAAGGACACAACGCGCCGCCGGAAATCGAACTCATGAGCTTATGATCATGAGCCGATTACTCCGATCACTAAGACACGCGCATTCACGCACACACACACACATACACGTACTCGTGTCCTTGAGCAAAAGACTATTTCAGGTTGGTCCAGCCCACTCAGCTGGCAAAACTGAGCTGTATATATATATATAAATATATATATATATATATATATATATATATATATATATATATATATATATATATATATATATATATATATATATATATATATGTATATATATATATATATATATATATATATATATATATATATATATATATATATATATATATATATATATATATATGTATATGTATATATATATATATATATATATATATATATATATATATATATATATATATATATATATATATATATATGTATATATATATATATATATATATATATATATATATATATATATGTATATATATATATATATATATATATATATATATATGTATATATATATATATATATATATATATATATATATATATATATATATATATATATATATATTTATCTATATATATATATGGTAGTTAATTTATAATATATATATATATATGGTGGATTTCTACACAGTTTCCATGTGGAAAATTAACTCACAGACATTAAGGTATTGGTTTGCTCAGGGCTATGGTAGAAGACACTTGCCGAAGGTGCCGCGCAATGAGACTGAACCCCAAATCACATGGCTGCAAACCGAGCGTCTTAATCACGCTGCCATGACAGTGACTACTTGCAGACATTAACGCAACATCACACCAGTGAGTTTAGAACATCCTATTAAAGGGAATGACTCGGTGTTGTTAATTAAAAAGTGGTTTGGTCAATGAACAAGACGCAATAAATTTCTATATTCGCTGATATTTTCTGGCACTAATTGGTGTTGATTTTACTCGAGAATAACGCCAACTGTAAAATTATTGTTGCTAAAAAATTGTGAACTAATTAATTTCTGGGTGATTAAAGTGTTCAAAAATAATGGGCATCTTGTACTTCGATCTTAAATCTTCAAGATCCTTTTTTCTTTCTTCTAATTCCATTAAAACAAAGTGTGTTACAGAGAAAATTGCGTACACAATAATTTGCTCGTAAATTCCTTTTCTTAACGGTTTGAAACAAACTATGTCAAACCTTATTGTCTTTAGAACACAGATTGATAGAAGTTTTCCAATTGTGTAAGGAGTTTGCTTCATAACGACATGGTTCCAGGTTCAATCCCACTGCGTGGCACCTTGAGCAGCAGTTTTCTACAATAATTTCGGTGCGACCAAAGTCTTGTAAGTGGATTTGGTAGATGGAAACTGAAAGCCCGGTTGTGTGTGTGTGTGTGTGTGTGTGTGTGTGTGTGTGTGTGTGTGTGTGTGTGTGTGTGTGTGTGCGTGTGCGTGTTTATGTCTGTATTTGTCAACCACCACCGCTTGACAACCGGTGTTCTTTTCTTTACGTCCCCTAACTTAGCGATTCGGCAAAAGACACCGATAGTATAAACTTTAAAAAGTAGGTCCTGGGGCGATTCATTCGACTAAATATTCTTCAAAATATAATTCTGTAAACCGACAACCGAAAATGTTTGCCCTTGCGATTTGTTGATGGTCATGGCAAAACTAAAACCAACTGGAAATTGAAGTCGTTTGAACTGAAATGAGATA
Source organism: Octopus bimaculoides (assembly GCF_046866305.1). Lineage (NCBI taxonomy): Eukaryota > Metazoa > Mollusca > Cephalopoda > Octopoda > Octopodidae > Octopus > Octopus bimaculoides. The sequence continues at coordinate 8,098,366 of NC_142952.1, forward strand.
TCGTCTCAGAGTTTTTCAGGGCTATACACGCATGCTTACTGATCTACGCTCGCGGAAGGTCGATGTGCGATGCCGTAGTTTCAGGCTGAGTATTACTGTGCCGTATGTCTTCTACTTGAACCACAGGTCACTAATGTTTGGCGAGTGTGGATTTATTAAGCCGAAACTGTGTGGAAGTTTATCTTATACACATGTATACATATGAGTGTGTGTGTGTGTGTGTGTGTGTGTGTGTGTGTGTGTGTGTGTGTGTGTGTGTGTGTGTGTGTGTGTGTGTGTGTGTGTGTGAATGTGCGCATATATCTGTCTCCCCACACCACTTGTTTCCACGTAACTTAGCAGGAAGATAAAACAAAACGATAAAATAAGGATGTACGGCTGTGTAATTTACTAAAACTTGGCCGCAGTGCAATTATTGAGACAAGTAAAATATATAAGAATCTCAGAACAGAGCTCACTATAATTCCTGGAAGCAATGAATTAAAAACAAACCCTCGATCCTTTTCGGCCCAGGGGTTATTCTTGAAGCCCTTCTGTTCAAGAACAAATCAATTTTCCAGAGATTCTAATTACACTTAAGTGAGAATCAAAAGAGGTGGTCAGATTGAAGAGACCATTGTTTCTGAATCACTGAAAATTTCTTTTATCAGTAAAATTTACTGATCTATGAGTAATGACCATTTTCAAATTCAGCTCAGCCGTCTTCCATTCGAATATTAATGACGTTGAGTTTTCCCTCTCAAATCATGCCAATGACCGAGTCGAAGTTTAGGCGACAAAACTTTTGGCACCAAATGACAAATATTTTAAGTGAAGTTAACAGACATTATGTGTTTGTGAATGGATAATATCTTCCACACTGTTTTAGTTCAACAGTTCGTCTCAGAAGAAATCGCTTTCCCAGCAAGTATATATCTGAAATCTGTCAACATACTTTTCTCAATAAATGTACTTGTTCTCGATTCTCTCCGTTGTGGAAAAACATGCAATTGTTGTTCTATTGTATCTTATTCAAAAGCAAAGAAGAGACCTTCCAGCAGCTGGAATAGATACAAATGTAAAGACAATCGTCAAATTTTATCATATGCTCTGCAACTTGTTTCTTAAATGCTGAGCAAATCCGTTTAGCTCTTTATGATATTTCATTTTTTCAACCAGGTTTTTACTTTATCACTCTGGCATTTTCATAAAATATGCTATTTCTAAACAACAAAAGCAGTATTCTTTAGACGACTTCGTAAGAGATGTTCGTGACAGTCATAGCTGAAATATATTGCCTAAAATATGTCGAAGCATGTATATATATATATATATATATATATATATATATATATATATACACGTATATATATATACATATATATACATGTGTGCATGTGGGTATTATATATATATATATATATATATATATATATATGTTATATATATGTAGTATAAAATAACAATATAATAACCAGTAAACTGGATGATTAACACACCTCTTTGAAGGATTTCTTCTCCTCAGTTTGTTACTATGTATATAATATATATATATATATATATATATATATATATATATATATATATATATATAAGAAATGGAAAACAAAGTAATAAATTGAACAATTATAAATTCAATTCAATTTAAATATGTTATACAAACAAATGACACATCACATAGGTTACAGCTGTTTCCGCTTAATTAATAAAGCGAAGTTTTTCAAAAATAATCAAATCCTTTTAAATATGTAATGATGCTTCTTCAGATAGATATATCTGCTGAAATATTTGACGAAAAACATCAATTTATATATATATATATATATATATATATATATATATACAACAAGCTTCTTTGAGTATATATCTAGCAAATCTATTCAAAAGACTTTGGTCGACCTGAGGCTACAGTGGAAGATACTAACCTAGGGTGTCACGTAGTGACACTGATTCCGGAACCATGTAGTTGGGAAGCAAGCCTCTTACCACACACCTAAGCCGGTGCCTTCATATATATACATATTGTATTATTTTTTGAAACACAATATATATTATCATACGTTTTTGTACGTCTCTACATACGTACAGTATATATGCATTTCCGTACACGGGTTATCGAAACAAAAATTCTATCTTTTTGAATTTAACAGTTACCGAAAACTTGACAGATATGTCAGCATTTTTTAAATAGAAAATTGAATATAGATGTAATTGTTTTAAAGAATCGATTTTGAAATTTACAAAATAAATTTACTTAAAACTCATTAACAAACAAACAAACATTTTCTTATCAACTAACTTCAATGTCTTACATTCCGTTATTTTAATTCTCGATTTTCTTTTCCTTTTAGATTTTAAATCCATTATTTAAACAACAAAACATCCGTTCATGAAATCTGTGGAACTGATCAAACCTAGAATTATTGAGAACAATACCATTCAAAAATATTTCTTTTGCCATTTTTCTCTTTTTATTCGTCCATTTAAAGATGATTTGTATGCAAAATAATATTAAATTGTATATTGTATGAAAAATAAAAGCAAATCAGATATGATTTTTGTTTTTTTGCTTTTTTTTTTTAATTAATTTCGTATTCTAAGCTATCTTGCAGATATTCGCTTATTACGCATTTATCTCCTTAATGTTTGTATATACGTCATGTTAGTCGGCTGAAAGCTTTATCTCAATGTTTGTGCAATAAACAAGAACACACACAATCACAGAAATATTATACTCACACACATATACATACACACACTGATAAACACGAACAAAAGATCATTTACCAGTCTTTAAGTGTTGCGTTTCTTGGAGGGTATTAGTTTCATTGTTTAATTTTTCCTTGTTTTGTGATTGTGAAATTCTTAGAATTCAGCAGTGAATTATCATAGGCGACAAATAATGTATAACGACAAGCAAAAGATATTTCATATATACGCGGGTGTGTGTGTGTGTGTGTGTGTGTGTGTGTGTGTGTGTGTGTGTGTGTGTGTGTGTATACATATATATTACATATACACATACAGAGATGTATATATATATATATATTACATATAAATATTCATATAGACACAAATATATAACATACACTTATATACATATATATACATACATGTTAATATATATATATATGTACATATACATAAATATATAAATATATACATACATGTTAATATATTTATTGCATATATATATATATATATATACATATATATATGTATAATATATATATATATATATATATATATATATATATATATATATATATATATATATATATATATATATATATATATATATATATATATATATATACATATTAATATATATAATGTAATCCATATAAAAACAGATAACTGATTTAAACGTATATACATATGTACACACACACACGCATATATATATATATATATATATATATATATATATATATATATACACACGTATTGATATGTGTATGTGTGTTTGACAAATGAATGACTTTGTTCAAAATGAAACGAATATAATTTTATCGATTTTGCTTATAACAAACTATAATTTTTACTTCTAATGACCGTAGCAGGCATGGTTGTGTGGTTAAGAAGTTCTCTCCACAGCCCCGTGATGCCAGATTCATTCTGCTGCATGCACCATTGGCATATGTTACATATCATAGCCCCCCAAACATACCAATGCATTAGCAGTGAATTTGTGACGCAAAAACTGTTCCCGAAAAGCGATTTCTAGAATACGTGCCATGTTTTAAAAAGAAATATTTACTGATATCATTTTCTTCGTCTTAACCTCCAGAGTGGTGCTACAGAATGGTCGCAGTCCAATTACTGAAACAATTAAAAGGAGAATAGTAAGTGATGGGTGCATTCAACATTAGATATTTTAGTTATGAAACATTGTGAGCTAAAAGGGAAACTAACTCTTGTGTGGTTGTACGTAACATAAAAATATATCATTATTAAGGGTAATTTTAATTACTTTGCTTGCGGGAAGGTCTGCTCCAACGAAGTCACGTATTGTCCTTGCCTTCGAAACGCAGAGTAGATGGAGCAGGGACAACTGAAGAAGAGTAATAGTCTTTATGTTGATTGTCTCGTTCCTCTGTTTGTGTTTTTCGTTGTTCAAAAAAAGTTCGTTTTCTGTCTTCGTCTTTATGTTTTCGTTTCGCATTGTGTTTAACGTTCTTTGTGATGTCCTGTACCCATTTATGCTTGTATGTATACATATTTACATATATGTAAGGATATATGCATATAATTATATATTATTTATGTTATTATATGATCGAACGCCACGCATTGCTTCCAAGTAAGTTTTATCTTAATATATATATATATATATATATATATATATATATATATATATATATATATATATATATATATATATATATATATATATATATATATATATATACATATATAAACTACAATATATACATGTATATATAAACTACAATATATACATATATCATGTATATATAAAATATCTAATATACAAATAGTATTATATATTATATACATGTATATATTACATGTACATGTGTGTATATATATATTGTACGCATATATGTGTAGACACACATATGTAAACACATATCGTTTAATGTACATATAACAAAATCGTACATTTTGACTAACAACTTTACTATTGTGTAAACAAAATGCGATTTATATTCAAATCAAAAGGCTATTATACAAATGCATTCGTTGATAATTTTAATGTAGAGTAACACTTCTAAAAGAGTTTAAAAAGTGGCTGTCTTATCACCAACTTCTAGTTCAACAGACATTACTTTAGGAAAGGAATTAATATGAATTTTAGTAAGTTTTCTCGGAAATACTAGAATTTTTTTCTTTTTCTTTTCTGTTGCCATGTTGCTTATACTTCATACATAGTTTTTGATTTCATAAGGATACTTATGAAATGTTCAAAATCAACTTAAGGTGCTGTATTTCTTTGCCGTAGATAGTTGTCGTATCTTTAATATATTTCATATATATATATATACATATATATATATATATATATATATATGAAATTTCATATATATATATATGAAATTTCATATATATATATATATATGGAAGCATATCGGTTACAAATGATGATAAGCTGCCTGATGAAAAACTGTGTATGTGTAGAAATATATATATATATATATATATATATAGGTATATATACGTTTACGTATATGTGTGAGTGCGCACGAGCGCACATGTGCACCTATATTTCTGGAGACGTCATCACTTGAGATTTTGAAAACAAAACGGTCGGTATTGCACCTTGTCTGTATGGAGAGATAAATAGATAAATATACATAGATACATACACATCCACACACGAACATATATATATATATATATATATATATATATATATATATATGTTTTGGCTCATGACACTCCATGGCCTCTAAGTAAGGCATGTGTAAAATTTGAATGAAATCGGTTGGGTAGCTGCCGAGTTTTAGTGATACACACATACAAACACACACGCAGACACACATTCTCAGTTTTATATGTAGATAGATAGATTTAGTCCTCTTATGTTTTCTCTCTCACATCATACATTTTAAATAGTTCATAAAATGTCAACATAACTTATCATTCCCTACCCCCTTTCTTTATCTTTCTTTCATTCTTCCTCTCCCCCTCTCTCTATCTCCCCATGATTTGCAATATTTCAGTTATTATGTACGGTATTAATATCGGTACGCTTAAGACACCCAAATACAAAAACACACGCACACACACACACACGCACGCACGCACACACATACACACGCACACACGAGCACTTCTGCAAAGCAACACAAACACAAACACACACATACGCATACACAACCATTAATACACACATGCACAAACAACACAAACAATCACACATACACACAGAGTCACACAGGCGCACATATTCCTCGTACACTCTCCCGTACGGGCAAACAAGTACATTTAAGTTAGATCTCATTATAATACTTAAAAAGGCCGCTTTTGTATTACTGCAGGCATAAACACTTTCATTTCTTAACGGAAACTGTATGTCACCGCAATTTTGAAGAAAGACATAAATATATAATGTTATTTTTGGTTGGTCTTGAATTCTAAAATGCACGTGCCATAGTTTTTGAGATCTTTGGAAGCAGAAAAATATGAGTAAAGCATCCGCACACTCTTCGACGTACTACTGTTTCATACTTCCATTTTATCCTTATTCTTTATATATATATATATATATTTGTGTGTGTGTGTGTGTGTGTGTGTGTGTGTGTGCGTGCGTGCGTGCGTACGTGTGTGTGTGTGTGTGTGTGTGTGTCTGTGTGTGCATGTGTGAATATATACTGTTTCCCCTCTATCGTTTTCTCTCTCATCCTTTCTCTAATTCCTTTTTCTCCCCTCCACCGTTTTCTATCTGTCTTTCTCTTCCCTCTTTCTTCTTTACTCTCTCTCTCTCTCTCTCTCGTTGCTCACACGTGACCATAGTGCTTCTTTCTTTTCCTCGTGTAATCATCTTTCTTTTCTTTCAGCGCTGTCCTCAAGACTGGAAGTACCCTATATCCCTCTCATCTATCTTTTCTCTTATCAAAGAAAATATTTCTCCAGCGTTCACTATTTTACCCTCCTTCTGGTCTAACGACCTTCCATGTTTGATTTCGTTCAGTTTCCTTCCATGTATGTATTACGGCTAACGTTGGTTTTATGTCAAGAAAAATATATTTATATCATAACAATTTTTCAAGCCGATCACATGAAGGAATGGTGTTTTCATCCAAAATGGAGACGGATACCATTCCTCCATGTGATAGGGTTGAAAATTTGCTAAGATATTAAGATATTTTCCATAACCATAAACCAATGGTAGCCCCAATAGATTAATGAAGAAATTTCATCCACCAATGCGGTGTTGGGCACTCATTCTCCTTCTTCGACATTTACGTGTGTGTGTGTGTGTGTGTGTGTGTGTGTGTGTGTGTGTGTGTGTGTGTGTGTGTGTACGCATATATATACAAATATACACAATGGTTGAATAATACTCATACTTAGAATTTACAATTTATAAAGCAACTTATATTTCAATGAATTCTATTTTAGATATTAACTACCGTTATTATTCATAATATTTTCAAATTTATATAAGACTCGTTGTTCTAATCCGAATAGTTTAGTTTTCTTCGCTTTTTGATTTACTACCACTTTTCTCCGGACTTCCACACCTGCGGAATATTTGTCTCTTCTCCATATTCCGAATGTTAACAAGTTGGAAACGTTAGTTGGTACAACATCGATAATTCTAACTTTCAGTTAGAAATAAAATTGATCTACCATATTCTGCTGCATTTTAAACTTGCATTCCTTTCTGTTTATTTTTTTTCAAATCTGCTTTACTCTCAATTTGTTTATCTTTCAGAGACTACGAACTATTCTAACACTCGCGTGTGCGTGTTTGTGTGTGTGTGTGTGTGTGTGTGTGTGTGTGTGTGTGTGTGTGTGTGAGTTGGTGGTGGTGGAGGGGGGCGTCAGAATACATGTTCAGTAGTAAGAAACCTGTTCACAACAACTTTGTTTCTACCGAATGTAGAAATATTAGTCTGGGAGATCTTGATGCCTTTTCTACAGCCATAAAGATCTCTCAGACTAATATTTCTACGTTCGGTGCTTGGCGAAGCAATTAGTTGACCAATGATTATAATAATGTTTTTAATTACAGAATATATATATATATATATATATATATATATATATATATAAACATAATTAAGGGATCAGCAAGCATTTGCTTCCTGATCCCTTAATTATGTTTATAAATGTATGGGAACTTTTAAATAAGTTTTCCACCGATAATGGTGCTTACATACCGAAGGGCTTGGTAAAAATTATTAATTGTTGATTTATTAATAAATTAATAAATTGATAAATCTTTACCCTTTTAATTTATATATATATATATATATATATATATATATATATATATATACACACACACACACACACACACACGTACAGATTCATGCTTACTTACACAAACATTTGAATGTCTGTATTCTTTTGAACATGTTGATCCAAATTATAATCTTGCTGAAAATTACAAAAGATATATGAAAAACATTGAATTGAGATTGTATTATGCCGAAGCTACACGACTCCATACAGTTTTAATATATATTAGACAGCAATGAATATATTTCCACTACGAAACTTTATGTAATTCTTACTGCGATTACATATGCTGACAGAAAATATAATGACATCCAAGAAGAAAGATGTAAATGAATCGAAGCTATTTTCCGTGGTTTATTCATATCTGAGAATGATATATTTTCAAAAAGTTAATTCTTCATATATAATATAAAACATAAATAGATGTCTATGAAATATTACTGGCTATTATTGTATTAAGTTCACTATATAGTAATTATTTAATGTCATACGTATGGTGGCGAGTTAAGTGATATAGGCACACTGTCGTAAACGCGGCATCTATATAATAATAATAAATATTTACTCTGCTTAATGTATTGAGTACCATTGATCTGTTTGAATTGTCATGCCAGTGAATGATGACTGTAAAAACGTGTCAGCCTTTTCTTTCAGAAAAAGAGTGTATACTCGAAACATTAAAAGATTTTTCCTCCTTTTTCCCCTTCATTTTTCCTTATCTCCCGAGCGGAAAAATGATACACTGGCTTTTTACGTCATCTTCGTGTTATTTTTCTATGCAGTTATATATATATTTTTTTTTTTTGAAACATAGCAGATGGTTTTGTAATTTACAGAGATTGAGCGACTATGGAAGTCTATTAGCACAATAAGAACTATATAATAATATATATATATAATCCGATTCAAAGTGACATTTACATATAAACAATTGACCGAAAAATGCTGAACCATCCCAAGCCAGAATCGAACCCACAAATAAACGTTTATACGGCTCCTTGCGTATCCGATTGGGCCAAACGTTCACCCATCAATTTTAGCCAGATTTTATTAAAAGAGAACTTAATTGTCTAATACTACATACAATATATATTTGTGTGTACATATATGTATATATGTGTGTGTGTGTGTGTGTGTGTGTGTGTGTGTGTATGTGTGTTTGTGTGCGCATGTGAGTGTTTCGTCCTTGCCTACGAGTGTGTTCACACGCGCGCGTGTATGCGTGTGCATCTGTGCATGTATGTCTGTGTCTCTATGTGTTTGTGTGTGTGTGAGTGTTTGTGTGTGTGTGTGCATGTGTGTGTGTGTGTGTGTGTGTATGGGTGTGAATAAAACGTTTTCTTAGTGTATTGGGTATAACAATGTTACTCAGAAGAAATGAAGTAAATGTTTCTTAACTCATTTGCTGTGGTTCATATTTTTGTGTCTTGGTGTAAACTTCGGTTGGTTGTTTCTCTTAGTATTCACAGGGAAGAAATATAGACAAAGTGAGAAATAACTGGAAACGAAAGTCGTGTAGTCAATATTTGCAAATGTGCAGCTATGAGAATAAATACTAAACCATGTAGAATACACATAAATAATTGCATGGAACTCTGTATATGTATATATATATATATAGAGAGAGAGAGAGAGATACAGTAAGAGATTGCTATATACATAGATAGATAGATAGATACATACATAGATAGATAGATACATACATACATACATACATATATGTTCACGTACGTACTGTTACACACTCACACATGCATACTCACGTGTGTATATATATATATATAGAGAGAGAGAAACAAACAGATAGATAGATAGATAGATAGATAGATAGATAGATAGATAGATAGATAGGCGCAAGGCAGATGAGCGCTAGTTGACAGAACGAGTATATTTACATGGAATTTACATAAACAAAAGAAATGAAAGAATCATCTTGAGAATATTCCCCTCATTCTTTTCTGGCATTTGAATTCCATCTAAATATTTTAATTAATCTCAATTGTATATGCTCACCTGCTTCTTCCAAGCCTATTCGACGAGGATCGTACTTGTAGCCAGCGTTCTACTCCAAAGTCACCTGCCTGGATAGATTTGAAAGTTTAAAATCTCATATATCTTGGTACGATATCCTTTAAATTTCCTCAACACTACCACATTCTTGCTCTCTCTCCTCTCTCTCTCTCTCTCTCTCTCTCTCTCTCTCTCTCTCTCTCTCTCTCACCATATATATATGTATATATATATATATATATATATATATATAATGTATGAAAGTGAAGTGATTTACTACCAGGTGTATAGCATCCGATTTATTATCTGTTGATAAATATATATTTAAACATGCATATAAGCATATAAAGAGAGGCAGGTAGATAGATAGATAGATAGATAGATAGATAGATAGATAGATAGATAGATAGATAGATAGATAGATTGCTAGTTGGTTAGCCACACAAATAGACAGACATACAGTAGGACATAAATGTGCAAACAAAACATAAATGGCTTGAGTCAGAGTCAAAATATATCGATATATATTTAGAGAGATGGGATCGATGACCTCCCTCGAAAATACTAATCGGACACAGACTGTGTGCCGTTGGCCAGCTCGAGGAGATGTCTTCCTGGGGCTGAAAACAACAGTAACACCGCCCTTTAGAGGACCGCCACATTTAGTAGTCAAATAAATTTTACGATTCCGTAGTGTTTTAATATAGATTTAATATAGATTTAATATAGCTTATCTCACTCCTTTACGAGATCAGTGAATAAATTGTCGTCTACGTTACGAAAAAGTTAAAGTAAATCTGACATCTTGTTTTAACAGATATATTTACGAAAATTACATAAAAAATATTTTGAAATACTAACGAATAAATTTAATCAACAAAACCGCCATTTGCTTCAAACACCGCCTTCAAACGACTTCGGAATCTCCTGCAACTCTTCTGGATGGTCTCCCTCTTTAAGTTGGTGTATGCTGCCATAATCTCTGCCTTCAGTTCATCTTTGGTGTTATAAGTAGTTTTGTTGGTCTCTCGCTCAACTGCGTTCCACACGAATGCGCTGAATTGTATATATATATATATATATATATATATATATATATACTTGAAAAAGACAAGTTCATTTTTTTTACTTTTTATCATAGGAAGTAAATATTTCCATTATGTAATGTTTGTCTATAGAAATAAAGATGCATAATTATATTTTCACATAAGAAAGTCTTACTGTAAAAATATTAGTGTATAATGTCGCAAGGTTGCCTTTGGAACAATTAATTAAGCAACAGATAGTTTTTCCAGCGCATAAGACACAGTAAAACCGTAAGGTTTGGCTGAGATGATGTATATAATCTGAGCTGTCAAATTAATTGAGTTGTTAAACTGTTGGTGAATCACAGTAAGCATGGAATTATTGAAGAACATAATGTCCTCACGGCTAACAACAGACGCGGGTAATTTCTTCACTATTTCGTCGATTCTGAACGCGAGAAAATGTTTCCGAAAGTTAAGGTCACGGTGCTGTATTTTGATTCTATAAGATTGTCGGTGGGTGAGGGAGATTTTAAATTCAAAAAATCGATCGAATGTGTTGTTAGAAAGATGGCGGATGGATAATCCTGTCGGCTTATACTCTGATCGGCTAAACATTTGGAAACCATACAGCAGAATAGCTGCAGTTTAATTAGTGGACCCAGTAAAAGTGACCCGAGAATACTAGTGGCATGTTGGTGCTGGTGGTACTGGTGGTGCTGGTGGTTGTGGTGATGGGGATCGTAGTGGTGTAGTCTTGGTCATAGTAACAGTAGATACTTTATGGCTTTATAAGTTAACTAGAATGAAATTTGGGAATATTCAATATCAGCGACCGTCCCGTAGTATGCAGTGTTGGTCATATCTGCCGCGCTGCATTTGCATTATTTCTACATAACACACACATTTATTCATGAAGACAAAGAAGCTAATGAACTTAATATAATTATATTAAACGAAAGACAGCAATATTTGTTACATCATAAGGATTACAATATTTAAGGACATCCTACACAGTGCTTAGCTTTCAGCACGTTCCTGACTAATATAATAATGTATGGGTGATTAGGAAATAGATATTTTCTTGGCGCCAAAGGAACGCAAGTGGTTTCTTACGTAAAATACTTTTGTTATAATAACAACACAGAGACATGCGCTTCGGCATTTTTTTAATACAATAACAATATAGTTGAATGAAAAATCAGAGAGAGGAAGGAAGGGATGAAGGAGATGGTGGTGGTGCCGGGGTGTGATAGAATTTGGAAACAAATTCATTATATGTCTTTGTGCTATTTTGTAGCATTTCTCTTAGGCTCCGGTTAAGACGCGTGGCTTTATGGTTAAGGTATTCGGCTCATGATCGTATGATCGTCAGTTCAATTCCCAGCGTGGGTTGTGCCCTCGGCAAAGACATTTTATTTCATTTTACTCCAATCTACTCAGTTGGCAAAAATGTGTTGTACCTGTATTTCAAAGGGGCCAGCCTTGCCGCATTCTCAGTTACGCTGAATCTCCCTGAGAACAACTTTAAGGGTACGCAAGTCTCTGGAGTGTATATATGTATCACTTGCACGTTAATTTCACATGCAGGCTCTTCCGCTGGTCTAGTGTATTAGAAGACTCCAGGCCCTAGTCTTCGAATATATATATATTTATATATGTATATACATATGTATGTATGTATATATATATATATATATATATATATATATATATATATATATATATATATATACAAACACACACATATAAATACGTACTTGTATGTGTGGGTACAGACAGACAGATAGATAGATAGATATCAATCGTCCGTTTCGATCATTTTAATATATTCGGAATATTTAATAAGAAAAAAAAAACGTATCGAACCGATCGTAGCCAACCGATATCCATAGAGAGTAACTTTGCAGTAAGTTAATATAATTAACTCTACTCTCAGAGATTTGTATTTTTAAAACACGAATTCCATTTCCAAAAACTTTCAATACCAAATAATATCATCGATGTTTTTGGTGTTCAAACTTCTGTTATCAGAAAAACATAGCATATCCTCTCGCCAACAATGGATTAATCTCTCTTCGTGTGAAACCGATTTTACACCAAAAACGATTACCACACTTATCAGTCGTAACTGAAACATGACTTGCACAAAACATCTGTGTGTTCTTATTTCCGCCGTCGTGAATTTCAATCTTGCTACACCTTTATATTACTTACGATCAAAAAAGATATTACACAACAGTTAAGTTAATCACTTTCGTATCGACTGCGCGAAAAGAAAATCGAGTTACATCATATATATATATATATATATATATATATATATATACGGTTTAATGACAATGGCTGTCTAAGTTGTTATCGAATTAAGCTGGTGAAATCATTTTGATCGACCAGTGACAGCTGAACTTGAGTTCTGCGCCATAGGTAAATAATATTATGCATCTGTGTGTGTGTGTGTGTGTGTGTACGGGTTAAGACTGTGTGTGAGAGATCGGATTGATATATCTTCATTGTTGTTATACCATCGTCGTCGTCATCATCATCATCATCATCAGCATTAGTATTTTCATCTCTAATACCGATGGGGATGATGATTTGTCATCTTTGTCTTATGTGCTTAATTCGGCCATAAACTAATATATGTATTTATGTAAGTATGTATATATGTATGCATGTATGTATGTATGTATGCGTATATGAATGTATGTAGCTATGTATCTATGTACGTATGCATGTATGGATGTATGCATGTATGTATGAATATACGTACGTATTTATGTATGTGTGTATATACGTATATATATATATATATATGTATAATATATAACAGGTTGTCAGTAATTATATCCAACGATATTGTCTGTACGAAATATCTGTCAGATCATATGTGCCCTCTAACAACAAGCACAACTTATTACTTTTCACTTAATCTGAGGAGGAAGGGATACACACGTGACCCCTTAGCTCGCTTCTGAGTCTGTTGTGAGTTTGAGAGTAAGATATCCTCAGGCCAGAGAACTGACACAAATTCTTCCATTCAATTCTATTCTGCTAAATCTAAGCCAACCAATGGTAATTTGGTGGGGCTAAACCATGTGATGTCTTATGGCTAACCTTTTAGAATGAGAGTCAATCTCAGAATCTTCTGTACCTTTTGAACACATTGGGCAGCAAGTTGACGCCTCTAGTCTTTGTTTGTTGCGGTTTTCTCTGCATCTGATCATGCAATATGGGCCTCTCTCTTTCTCATATCAGTTATGAATGTTCTGAACCATGTAGTTTATGGTCGTCCTCTCTTCCTTTTTCTTTCGACTAATGGCCATTATAATAATAATAATAATAATAATAATAATAATAATAATAATAATGATAATAATAATAATAATGATGATGATGATGATGATGATGATGATGATGATGATGATGATGATAATAAGAACAACAACAACAACAACAACAACAATAATAATAATAATAATAATAATAATAATAATAATAATAATAATAATAATAATAATAATAATAATAATAATAATGTGGTTGATGATAATACTAACAATAAAATTCAGGTAATCCTGACCAAGAGAAACAGTTATTTCTGCTATTAATACTAATGCTTAATACTACTACACTTATTATTCTACTTCTACTACTGCTAAAACTACTATTCCCCATTACAATAATTGCTACAACGACGGCAACCACCACCACCACAACTACTACTACTACTACTCGAAAAACAACAATAACAAATACAATATTAGCAGTGGCCACTGCATCTCCAGCTAACAGCTCAGTTTCATCATTCATAGTTATTGAACAGTATCTCTTGAAATAATATTGATATTATAAAAGCAATTAATCATTCTGAAGGTAACAATAGATCGACACCGTAGTGCCATCTTACATGCAAAGAGTTGAACGACCGCATTTATTTGACATAGCATTCCACAGATAATATCGCTCAGTCAATATTAAATAGATAGATAGATAGATAGATAGATAGATAGATAGATAGATAGATAGATAGATAGATAGACAGATAGACAGATAGATAGATAGATAGATAGATAGATAGATAGATAGATAGATAGATAGATAGATAGATAGATAGATAGACTCATAGATAGATAGACTCATAGATATATATATATTCTCTCACGGAATATGCTAATAGCATTGAGAGTTTAGTATATTGTCAATTACATGTCCTCCATTAACATGTAGTGAACACGATCAATGTTTTCCTCGCTGATAGGAGTTGCAGGACGTCCAGATCTTCAAGACTCTCCTGAATTCAGCTACCTATTTATGCACATCTGATAGAGGGGCATCATCCCCTAGTGTAACAACCATGTTAGCATGAATGTAGTAATATCGTTGGGGGTTAAGTCTTGCAGTTTTAGTATCTTCATTTCATGGTCACCCTATGAACTTTTCAGCCCACCCTCTTGTAAATTATTTAATTTGCTTTGAGGTAGCAACAATTTTATCGAAAGCGTATATTGTCGTTAAATGCTCGAAATACGAGACTAGTAAGTATGTACATATACGTATGTATATATGCATATATATTTTTTATTTATATTATATAAATACATACATATATATATACATACTTACATACGTAAATACATACACACACTCTCGAGGGTGGGCTGAAAAGTTCATAGGGTGACCATGAAACATACTAGAGCTGCAGGACATATATATATATATATATATATATATATATACAAGGACTACCTAACACAAATCCATTTGTAACACCTGTGTTTTGAATTCTAATATTTTGTGACGGCTTTTTGACGTGGACTCAAATACATTATAACAGATTGGCGCTGTCTTTGGTGTGAGATTTGCTATATTTCTTTATCAATACATAACTGAATTATACAGGCTTGTTGCTATTTGTTGATTCCTTTGTCCAAACCGTAACAATATATGTATATATATATATATATATATATATATATATATATATATATATATATATATATATATATATATATAGATAGATAGATAGATAGATATAGATATAGATAGATAGATAGATAGATAGATAGATAGATAGATAGATAGATAGATAGATAGATAGATAGATAGATAGATAGATACATAGATATTTATATATATATATATATAAATAAGGGTTAAAATAGCCTCGTCTAGTGATAGAAATATCCAATGAATTACTGGTTCATTGCCAATTATTCTTTTGTGAATAGTAATATTCATAAATAATAATAGGCTTGAATATAAATCTAAGTTTATAAATATTCAAATTTAAATTCAGAAAATGGAGATGTAGCATTAATATAATTTATTGACTGCAAAAATTCAGCATAATCTCTTACAGCTATTTCGATTTTGGCCACAGATCAAAATCTAGTAATTAAATCATTGTATTGTGCAAAATCTAATCAGAGGAGTAGAAAACGTCACATCGTTATGTTATCAGATATTATATTTCCAAATCGTCTCAACAGACCTTAATTGCCAATATTGGTATAACCTGGGCCAGGAGTAATAGGTTATATTAGTAGGTAATGGATAGTGTGGATAAAAACAGGATAGTAAAAGGTAAATAAATAAATAAATAAAAGTTAAATAGTGAGATATTACAATGAATAATAGTATCATATGAATGAGAATAAATAAATGGATACTTTTATAATTTGTTTATAAAATTGAGGGAATTAACATGAAAGATAGATAAAGCATAAAATAAAATGATCATAGAAAGAAAGAACCTTCATCTTTTTATACAGAGTGCATATATATATATATATATATATATATATATATATATATATATATATATATATATATATATATATATATATATATATGTATATATACACACGTATGTACACGTACACATTCAAGATATACGTTTCTAGGTAATAATAGATGCATATAAGTAATAATATATGCATATATGTAAAAGTGCATACATATATACGTGCATAAGACAAACGTACATAACCAGGTGGTACAAATATGTATGTATAAAGTACGGTGGCTATACGACACGATCCTGTGTCCTTATACTTTCGAACAAGGGAATCTAGCACCGCCACTAGATTCCCTTGTTCGAAAATATAAAGACACAAATCGTGTCATATAGCCAGCTGGAAACGATGTCTCCTGAGGCTAAATTACAACAACATTCGTCCTCAACCAGGACTCCCATGTTATGTTGGCAAACAATCTTTATTACAGAAATTATCAAGTATAGCAATTCTGTTCTGGAATATTGGATAACTGATATAACAGATAGCAATGGTTAAATAAATATTATTAGAAAATTAATCATTATGTGTACAAAACTTTAATTAGTAGAAATTAATTGTTATTCTGTTAGGACTTATGTGTAAAACATTTATGTAGTCTGAGCTAGAATTTATGTATGGTGATAAAATACTTATAATTAAGTTATACGTGACGGATTTATCACCACAGATTCCTGCTAAATAAATATTTATATTCATTACATTTTCAAGTCGAACACGTTATAAACGGATTAAATTATCTAATTGTTATAGGTAATTTTCCACTGTTATTAATTGTCACTCGTCAGTCTTCTCAATATTCACGCCGTTATAAATTAGTGTGAAACCGTTATAAACTGGTGACCAACCGACGTGGATTCCGAATTCTACTCTAGAGAATAATCACCAGTTATAGATATATCAGTACAATTACATAGGTTATTAAAGCTAGTGAGGGGCATATTAAGCCCAGTGGGGGTTAATCTGGTAATTATTATGGGTGTTTCTATTTAAGTAGAATTTATCTCGTTTTGTATTATTTATGGATGTTATAATAGTAAATAAATTATGGCTAGGCTAAATCCAATATTAACGGTTTTATTGTTGATTATTTCATTATATTTATTATTGTTATTAAAATGTTTATGAATAATCTTGAATATTGAATTAATTATATTATTTTTGATTTGCATAGCACATGAAATAATTAACCAAATTTTATTGGATTTATCAGTGTTATTATTAATTATATGTTCTATTTTAGATTGAATATGCTTAGTTGAGTTAGTGTGCACATAATTTTATTGGATGCTTGATTATCATTATAATATTAATTACAAATTCATTTTTTATTTTAGGTTTATTATTTAATGTAGTATTATCTATACTATTTTGATGCTTAGTGATATTAATTTTGCTTTCAATAGTCTTATCATTATAATGAATATCTATTTCATGTTTATATATGTTCTGGTTTCTAGTTTTATGCTAATTTTTTATGGGATACATTTTTCAGTTTTTTTTTTTAATATTTAGTTATGTTCATAAATATTATGTTTACAGTATTCTATTTTATTTTTATATCCTGCTTCAAATAAGGTTATATTGTAGTGGTGCGCATGTCTGAATAATTTCTGATTGGTTAAAGATTCCTTTATCTGTTATCATTATTTTTCATGATAATCCAAAATTTTAGATAAGTTTTATTTCAATAATTCATATCTTCAGCAATTTTACCTAAGATAAGTTAAAAGAAGAAAAATATATCTTTTGTATATATATGAGTGTGTGTGTGTGTGTGTGTGTGTGTGTGTGTGTGTGTGTGTGTGTGTGTGTGTGTGTGTGTGTCTAATGATTAATATCAGCCTCCCCTCATATATTAATTCAGTTTTACCTTTTAAACTATTTTTGATGTCTTAAGCGACTATCCCATCAGTAATACCTTTTCAGTAACACAAGAGAATTTTCAATTTTATGCACATCGCATCTTTCTTCTCCGTTAGATTTATTTAATTAGATAATAGAGGAACGCTTTCTATTTTAAGATATTTAGCCAATCAAAGAGAGTTAAAATTTACAAATGTAACTACGTATATATTGCTTCAGTACATGTAATTCTTTATTATATATGTATATGTACATGTAACATGTATGTGTATCAGTTTGTAAACAGATTTACGAAAAAAAGTGTTTTACGTATAATTGTTATTGTACAAGTATGTAGTAATGTTTAAGTATACGCGTAGATATATGAATGCGTGTGTATATGTACATGTGTATATATGTAAATATAAGTTTTATTATGCGAGATTAATTTATACATACATACTCGTACCAACTGATTGTGTACGTGTGTTTTATGCGCGTATATGTGTATGTATTTTTACATATATGCATATATTATTACCTAGAAATGTATATCTTGAATGTGTACGTGTGCATACGTGTGTATATATATGTATATGCATGTATATATGCATGTATATATGCATGTATATATGTTTATATATATGTATGCAGTGTGTATAAAAAAATGAAGGTTCTTTCTTACTATGATCATTTTATTTTATGTTTTATCTTTCACGTTAATTTCCTCAATTGTATAAACAAATTTTAAATCAATCCATTTATTTATTCTACCATTCATATGATACTATTATTCACTGTAATAACTCACTATCTAACTTTTATTTATTTACTAATTATTATCCTGTTTTTATCCACACTATCCATTACCTACTAATATAACCTACTATCCCCTGCCCCAGGTTTATACCAATATTAGCAATTCAATGATATTCAGTCTGTTGAGATAATTTGGAAACATAACATCTGATAACCTAACGGTATGTCTTTCTCTACTCCTCTGGTGAGATTTTTCCCAATACAATGATTTAATTACTGGAATTTGATCTTTGAGCAAATTCGAAACAGGTGTAAGAGAATATGTTGAATTCTTGCAGTCAATAATTTATATTAATGCTACGTCTTCATTTTCTGAATCTTAATTTATACATACATACATACATACATACATACATACATACATACATACATACATACATACATTTATATATATACGAAGGTTTTATTTCTGCTGTTAGTTTATTTAATGATTTGATGAAAATACTTGTTGGTTTTAGTATATTCAATCGTTTTATTTTTAAAGACTTAGTGTCTGATTGTTATTTGAAAAGATAGTATTTCTCAATAAGCAAACCAATATTTGTTGATTTAAATACGAAATGAGAGGCTTCTATGATTTTACTTTGAGAAATAGTGTCATCAATTAATATCAAATATACAGAGAACAAATTTTTTTAAATGATTCTTTTCCCCCCAAAATGAGGCATTTCTGTACAGCAAAAACGGTAGCTAACCAGAGAAAAAGTAAGGTCATTTTTCAGATTCAGCGCCCTCAAATTAGCTAAAAAAAAAAAAGATGATTGGTGTCTCGACACCATTTCAATTTTTTTTTTTTTGTCGACCAGTATAATACATATAATATATATATATATTACATATATATTATATATGTATATATAGGCGCAGGAATGGTTGTGTGCTAAGTAACTTGCTTACCAAGTGACTCACTTCCGCTTCCGTTTTGTGGATTGCTTCCGTTTTTGCGTTTGCTGTACACATGGCCACAGTCTTATGACTGAAACAAGTAAAATCGTAAAAGAGTATAATTTATATATGTGGGGCATGCATAATTTTGTATAATGTGCCAGTCAGCATGTCTGAATTTTGACGCTTGACATGCTAGAAATACCAGCTACTTTCACTTCATATCATACACTATCTGGGCTAAGCAAAGACAATAATATCAGCTATATTACGTTCGAGCTAACAACAATGTCCCTATCCTTGTATTCTACCAGTTAGAAGTTGCAGCTTTATCTCTAAAGAGAACATGTTTCTAAATTGTATCGCGTATACATTATGTCTGACAATGATCTTCTTCTTGTTGCAATCCATCCAGAGGTGACTGCACATGTGATTATGCAATTTTCATCATGGTCTCTATGCTTGTTTATAGGTGCGGACTACCTGTGTGGTGATCATCGCAGTTAATGATTCTTACCGGTCATTTGACATTTGGCAGCATGGATCAGTTTTCGCATTCTGCATTAGTCGTTTCTTCCAAGTAAGAAACCCAAACCCGATGACTGTGAAGCTGAAACAAGGAATATGTACAATGATCAGCTGAGATATATGCTGAAATTGCGCAAGATTACCATGGCCTAGTCTAAAGTACCGGTATAAGATCACATTAGAAAAATTAGCACATACGGTCTTTTTTAGACTGTGTGATAAGTAGCGAGAAAAGGAGATTAAAAAATCTACCCCTCAATGTAGAAGATCTATTCTTCTACAACGCTAAATATTAACTTTTCAAAAGTTACAACACTTTTACAAATAAAGAATATTTATAGAAATAGAAGAAATCTCGAACACAGGAGAGGAGTTGTATGTTTCTATGTATAGGTTAACTAATTTATTTCTAAAATATTTTGAAGAAGTGGTAAGCAAGGAATAATAGCGCGGTGAGGAGAAAAGTTGAATTTAAGTAAAACTAATGTTATTTTACAACTGGTTATTTGACTGGAAACTACTGCTGCCGCTGCTGCTACTCCTGCTGCTACTGTTGCTGCTGCTTGTAGCTGCCTATAGAGTAAGAGAGATTGAATGATTCCCAAGAGTTCAGAGAGAAGTGAATAGTCTTCTCAAGGGGATAAAATGGACTCTAGGTTTATATTTTTCTTTATATTGGGAGATCTTTTTCCTATGAGTAAAAAGATGGAACGTGTATATAATATTTCCACATTTCCATATAATTCATGTATTAGGTATTTCAGTCATTGTGGGTAGCACCATTTTGCCCTAATGTCCTCTTTGCGCCGGAAAGTGCACGTGAAGATTATGATTCGCTACGTGTTATCAAACAGTTTTCATCATTGATGGTGACGTGTTCTAAACGTCCAGTTAGACTTAACATGAGCTGCTAAAAAGGTCAGAATAAGTGCGAAGCCACAAAAGAGGGGATTGGTGATAGCAACACATTTTGATTGGTATTTTCTCACTGTTTCCACAATCAGTTATTATTTCTAGTTAACCTTTTTTGTGCCAGGCGAATCAGATATGTTAATACTAACTTAATAATTTATCCGTTTGGTTATCTATGTTGCTGTCTCACTAAAAATTATTTCAAGTCAACTTGAAAATATCACCTCTGTTTATATTTTATAGGTTAACGTTCATTTTATTACTTTTCAGACAGGCGCCATCTGTAGATTTTTTTTTCTAAACCATTTGATATTCTAAAGAAACTCAAGAAATTATAAATGAGTTCAAAATTATGCTTCTACAAATTCTAATAAGTTATTATAAACATATTATGTTCGTGTATTCATGAATATTAAATAAGCTTATAAATCATTGCAGATTTTATTTACGTGTCAGTCGAACTATCTAAATGTTTAAAGAAAGAATGAGATGAAGTGGTTATGGTTGGATTGGTCTTGATTATAAATCTAATCGAGATTGACTTACAATCATCATGGGTAAACTGCGACACGCGGTGGTTCTGAACGGCACGCCTAACGAAATATTGCCTTCAATTTTTTAGTAGTGC
Source organism: Octopus bimaculoides (assembly GCF_046866305.1). Taxonomy (NCBI): domain Eukaryota; kingdom Metazoa; phylum Mollusca; class Cephalopoda; order Octopoda; family Octopodidae; genus Octopus; species Octopus bimaculoides. Next base: position 8,120,727 of record NC_142952.1, read on the forward strand.
ATTCTGCCTGATGAGCTAACAATATCTCATGCGGCCCGCTTCTCCATAAAGGTTGGCGTGTTTGCTCACCTTTGCCCGTGTCGCTTAGCAACGTGGATCTTCCTTCGACTCGTACAATTCTTCAATTGTTGATAAATCCACGTTAAAATAATTTGCGATGTTTTCAAAGCTTATTTGATATTCATGAATACACGCACAAAATATGTTTATAATAACTGATTTGAATTTGCAGAAGGATAATTTTGAGCGGTTTTATACTTTCTTCACTTTATTTAGAATGTCGACTAGTTTAGAGCAAAAATAATCTGCAGACAGCTACAGTGTGAAAAGTAATAAAATTAATTTTAACCTATGAAATATAAATAAAGGCAATATTTTAAAGTTAACTAGAGATCATTTTTAGTGAGACAGTAACTTATATAATCGGACAGGTAGATTATTAAGTTAGTATTAACATATCTGAGGCAACTGACATACAAAAGCAGCCCCAATAACGAACAGAACAACATACATTAACAAGGTTGCAAAAGCAATGAAAATTTTGGAAGAAAAATACAAATAATAAATGAGTGGAAATTGAGCCGGTGAGTGTGTTAGATAATAAACGTCTCTCCTGAAAATGTCTCAAAACCTCTTAAATGAATCTTGTATATGTAAAAATCTAGACATATACTCACATAATTGTCGTATTTTTTTCTATGTGAATTTCGAGGCTGAATTGCATTGTCTGTAAGCAAATCTCAAAATAGAATAACGTTAGTTGTTGGCATATAGAATTATTGATCCAGGGTTTCAGCTCTGGTTCTCATCATACACTTAGGGAATCTGCGACAAGTGTTTGGAAAATTGGCTAAATTCTACAATACATATATATTGTATGTTTGTGCATGTGTGGCTGTATATATATATATATATATATATATATATATATATATATATATATATATATATATATATATATACATTTGCATGTATATACATATACACATGCATATACATACTTATAGACATAGGATCAATAACATAACAACAGTATGCATACGTATGTATGTACATATATGTAAAAAAAAACTAGACAAATGCATACATAGCTATTGTGTTTCCAATGCGTATGTGGATACTGACTCGCATAGTCTCTTGACAAATTTGTTTTCCTAAGCCAATCAGCGACGAGTGAAGGTACGTGACCAACAGGTTAGGGTGTTGCACTCTTGATTGCGAAATCGTAGTTTCGATTCCCAAACCGGGTCTTTTAAGCAAAACCCGTCATTTAACATTGCTTCAGTTCATCCAGCTGTAAATGAATAAACCTACGACGTACTAGCGTTCTGCTCAGTGAAGAAATGCTGTAACCTCAGTCGCTTGCACGGTATTGTCGAGCCAATGAACAATAACTTTTCTGACCATTCCTGGTGCTAGAAATAGGATCTTGAACCCAGGAAACGGAGAACCAGAATGAATACCACACAATAAACTAGGTATCATTCTGTCAATTTCTAGCCTCCAGAGACCACAAGTGTGCAAAGAATAAATCTAATTATACATTTATGAACAGATGTTTGAATTCCGATAAATATGATCTACTTAAATATTGAGAAGTATCTGGCATTTGAGGGAAACCGTAGAAATTTTTTGATTTGAACTTCAGAGCTTTCGAGAGGTGAATTTAATATTGAAACTGATAAAAATATCTAAATATAAAATAATACTGTAAAGAAATTAATCAGCAGTATTGATAAATTAGGTACGAGAGAGCAATAAAAAAGGAATGTTATATACGTAAGAATAGATTTTCTCCTCCCCAGCTCGTTCTGTTAAGTGAACCAACAGAAGAAAAAGAAGAAGAAGATGCCCCAATATACTTGTGATCGATACTTATTAAAGACAAGCTCTCACAAGATTCGAACTCACAATGATAGTACCGAAACAAATCTATGAAATGCTGTCTGAAGCGCTAATATCTCAACAGATTCCTTCCTTATTAACCAGAATAGCATTCATTCATTAAAAAATAAATCTGATCTCTATAAACAAATATATCTTGTTAGGTAAGTACATAATAAATATTATTCTTGCCTTACAAGAAGTCAATAAATTTTCAAAGAATCCATAGAAATGTGACGTCTTCACTTTCATTTGGTGTCCTCTGGTGGTGAACTTAGTTTTGAAAATCATAGAAAAATTAAGTAAATAAAATGGATGCATTTCTAATATCAAAGGTGACGATAAATGACACGAGAAAGTAATGAGGATAAACTGGGGGGGGGGGGGGAGACACAAACACGATGACATATAAATATTCACACACGTACACAAACACACACTCACACACCCATATATATGTATGTACGTATGCAAATATTATATATATATATATATATATATATATATATATATATATATATATATATATATATATATATATACTGAGGGTGATAAATTGAATATTAATTTAATTAACATCAATTTACATCTAGCGTATAAAAGATCTGAAAATTCAGAAAAATTGTATTACATGCGTATAAGAAGGGATGACCACTAAGTGGACATCCGATATGTTAGAAAGAGGTCATCAACAACCCAACCACAAAGAAAATAATGTTCTCTAGAAAAAATTCAGCAAACACCAGAACATAAGCGGGCAAGACAAAAGAAAATATACAAAATAAAGAATTAATCGTGTACCGGTTTCCCCCCAACATTGCTTGACAACCGATGCTGGTGTGTTTAAGTCCCCGTAGCTTAGCGCCTCGGCAAAAGAGACCGATAGAATAAGTGCTAGGCTTACAAAGAATAAGTCCTGGTGGTCGATTTGCTCGATTAAAGGCGGTGCTCCAGCATGGCCAGAGTCAAATGACTGAAACAAATAAAAGAGTAAAAGATTATAACCCGAATGACTGATTATGTCGACCAATCAAGGAATCATATTCTCCCCAGTGGGATTTTTTTCAGCCGAGTTTCTGATAATCGAATTTTACTTCCTAGTAAACTCGAAAATACAGAGCTTTGAAAGAAATTTCAATTGCTATGATTTTACCCATATTCGTTTTTATTTTTCATATACTTGATAACGTCTTTTAGTACAGCAACACAGTTTTATTTTTACATATTTTCTTAACATCACGCCTCACTGAGTTTAGAAATATCGATTAGATATGAAGGAGAAAAGACGACTAAGTACTACATTTACTTTATAATCTATGGTCATTTTTGTATATGAAATTTCGCATCATTTAAGAGCCATTTTAATAAATATTTGCCGGTAAATTCTTTGTTTTTTGTTCGTTTGTTTTGTTTTCATTTAGTGTGGAGGTGGTGGTGATGCTGGGGAGAGAATATTACAAAGATGAACGTATAAAGAAAAATCAGTTACAGTAATGAAAAATAAATTTCGGAAATTAGTTCAAAATCTAAATGTTTTTTAATCTATCGATGTTCATTAAAACTATTAACGATTTCAATGGTAAAGTGGAAACAAAAAGATGCAACAACAACAAATTTCTGTCATGAAGCCATGATATTCTATTATGGTCTATGGCCGGTCAACAGCCAAAGATATTTATAGCCAAAATCGTCTCCGTATTTTGAATTCGCAATCCATAAGGAAAATTGACTTCTGGCAGAATCGTTAGAGCGTCAGACAGTAAGACATATAATAGTACTTCCGGTTCTTTGCGTTCTGAATTCAAATACTTCCGATGTCGAATGTATCTTTCATTATTTTAGAGTTGATAGAATAAGTACCAGTTGACTGCTGGGGTTGGTATGATACGCATGTGACCAGAGACCACTTGTAAACTTGTATTCTCACTGTAATCCCACTGAAACGCCGAACACTCGTTGGTCGGAGTTGGTTCAACCCACCCCAGGTGAACAATAATTCTTAAGGCACGCTGTTAATGGCACTAGAGTGTGCAAAATAAGAAATTAATTAATCCCATACTCCAGTTGCGCTATTAATAACCAAATAAATAAATTTGGCATATATATATATATATATATATATATATGTGTATGTGTGTGTGTGTGTGTGTGTGTGTGTGTGTGTGTGTGTGTGTGTGTGTGTGTGTGTGTGTGTGGAAGTTAAGGCGGCGAGCTAGCAGAAATGTTAGCACGCCGGGCGAAATGCTTGTATTTCGTCTGCCGTTACATTCTGAGTTCAGATTCCGCCTTTCATCCTTTCGGGGTCGATAAATTAAGTACCAGTTACGCACTGGGGTCGATGTAATCGACTTAATCTCCTTGTCTGTCTTTGTTTGTCCCCTCTATGTTTAGCCCCTTGTGGCCAATAAAGAAATAAGAAAGTATAAAAATAATAAAAAGAAAAATATACAGTACTGAACTGATTGTGCTTCGCGGATTTTCACCTATCGCGGGGGGTAGAAATGAGTTGCAACGTCACTGGTGCCAAGCTGTATCGGCTTTTGCCTTTCCCTTGGATCACATCGGTGGTATGGAGAGTGGTATGTATGGGCGACTGCTGGTCTTCCATAAAAACAACCCTAGGTAGTACGTTTGTAGGTGCGTTTCTTGCTGAACAATTCCCACAGATTTGTTTATAGTGATCAAATGTTTGTGTTCACGTAAGCTCACTCCCTCCATCAAATGGACCATAACTGTACACGTGCACGACATGCAACATGTCGGATGACGAAATGATCACACAGCAAGGTGAAATGGAGCGTTTTTCTCGCGAATACCACACCACGCAACACCCGGTGTGGGAGTCGAAACCACGACCTCGCAATCGTGGGGGCAATACGCGTCATACGACGAATAACTTTGAAAGTATACTTCTGCAAAAATGGGTAACATCAGGAAGTATGGCAAACATACAATATGCAGACATTGTGTGTGTGTGTGTGTGTGTGTGTGTGTGTGTGTGTTTGTGTGTCTGTCTGTCTGTGTCTGTGTGTATGTTTGTGTGTGTGAGTGTGTGAGTGTGTGGATGTTTATTACTTTTAAATATAAGATTAAACAAACTTTTCATTTGCCTATCTCTTCATAATGACTACTCTGTCATTTAATTTTCCTCTTCCTACTCCTCTGTCTCAATGATTCTTTCTCTGCATTAACCTGCACCGCTTATCTCTCTCTCTCTCTCTCTCTCTCTCGCTCTCGCTCACTCCAACTCCGCATACGATGTAAAAACGAGCCAAGAGCACCAACCAACTAAGAAGCCAGCATTTATTTTGCTACTTTACATATAAATATATATGTATGTATATATATGTATATATATATATATATATATATATATATATATATATATATATATATATATATATATATATATATATATATATATATATATATAGAGAGAGAGAGAGAGAGAGAGAGAGAGAGAGAGAGAGAGAGAAATTAAAGATAAAGGTTTCGATATTGTGTTTAGCACTTATTTTCTTAAACCTAATTTTTAACTTTATATACATACATATATATATATATATATATGGTGGTTGTCTACTCCTTAAACAGAGTTTGACCACCTCCTGCACCTACACCTTAGCCCTTTCATGGCGTCTGATGTGGCTTTTTAAACCAGACAGTGTTTTGAAAAAACACCCACACAGATTGCACCTCTGATTTGCACTACCAATACCTGCAAGTAAGTTCTGCTCATTGTGGATCCTATATATATACAACTGCTAAGGACACCGCAATTCGTTTTGCAACCATGATATACTATCAAGTACATCAAAACATCAAAGATCTTTAAGTCTATAAGGTATCCTATAGTTTGTGTTTGTAGTGCAATAGATCACTTTCAGATTATCTCTACAGATTTTCTATACGATTTAGAATTAACGCTCAGAGCCATGACGTCTTATTGCACACATTGGCGTAATTGTATACGAAACGTAATAGTTTTCAGTACTGACACTAAACTCTATATATATATATATATATATATATATATATATATATATATATATATATCCATATATAAATTTACATATGTATGTACATGTATATCTATATATTATATAGACATGTATATAAAATATGAATGTCTTGAGAGGGATACTTTTGTGTTTGAATAAAAGTAACAAAAGTAAAGTTTGAAGGAAAAATTAACTATTTTTCATACTTTCTTGGAGTAAGCAAAAGGATAAAATCATGTTGTACCGTGTGATTTAATCTCTCTCTAGAAGAAAACGGTTGCAGTCAAACCCGTGGAAGTGGAGCGGGGGGAGGGGGATCAACTATATTTAGATATCTTAGATGTATCATATGTCACAACTGTGGTCCAACCTCCACCCCCACCTCACAATTCCATCAAGCATCGAGATTTGAAAGAAGGAAGAAATATTTCCATCGACACATAAGATGCAACGACGAAGTTCTGATAGAGTTGATTATCTAATTTACATTTGATCAATCTGTATGTTGATTAATAATTATAGATTTGCATATTGAACTATACACATTATGATTAAACAAATCAATATCTAGGAAGATTTAATTATAAATAATCATTGACCACATAAGTTTATTCCACTAAAATTTATCACGAAAATTTTAACTCAGTTAAATGCTACTCTTGGTATTTACGTTTGGTGATGTAGTTTAATTGGTATTTACTTCTGAGTTTCTCATTTACGAGTGCTGCAAACTGGCAAAATCGTTCGCACATGGGACAAAATGCTTAGCGGTATTTCTACAAGCACTTTACCTACTGAGTTCAAATCCCACTGAGGTCGACTTCGCCTTTCCTCCCTTCGGGATCATTAGAACAAAGTACCAGTTTAGTACAAGGGTCGATGCAATCGTCTAAGCCCCTCCCCTAAAAAATCCAGGCCTTTTTTCTATAGTAGAAAGAATTGGCGGAATAGTTAGCACGTAGGACAAAATGCTGAGCGGATCGTAGTGCTCTGAGTTCAAATGCCACCGAAGTTAATTTTCATTTTCATTTTTCTCGGAGCCAATAAAATAAAGTAGAAGTCAAAGCTATTCGTCGCTATAAATGGTACATGCTTATTAATACTGCACTGTGCGAGGTTTCAGTAAACCAGTCTGCTGACCGCAGGAACTTGAAGTTCCTGCTCGTAAATTAATCCGGATTATAAAGGTTCCGGAGAATCAGTATCCAGAGTGTTTGTGTTGTACTTGTACAATCGTTGCCGACTATGCCACACGAGTGAGCGCTGAAAAGTACCTGGCTTTGAGGGTGTCGTGAAAGGCCTAGTGGGAGACCCACCGTTCCGAGTTCTTTTAGAGAGCTTAGAAAAAACTGAAGGACTGGTGCAATAAGTGTGTGAATCCGAGAGGAAGGACATGTTGCATAAAATCATAAATAACTGATCCTCCTGTATTTTCTTTTATCCAAAGCCAAGAACTTTTCAGCACCCACCTCTTAGTTCAATAATAATCTTTATGAAAGCACATGCTCTCTCCCATTCACGTTCAAATTGTTCTGTGTTCTAAATAACAGTCCATTATCATAGTAAGTATTAGTTTTGAGAAAATCACAAGGTCTGAATAGCTTTTTTTCTTTATAGAACTTACAGCTAATCATTAGCACGTGAGTGTTTGTGTGTATGTGTGTACCTGTATGCGTATTTGTATGTGTGTATTCAGAGACCGGGAGAAAGAGACAGAAGGAAAAAAAAAGCAAGGATGAGTCAATACGTTGCAAGAACAAAATCTAATGCTATTATTTATATTTTTGCGAAAATAAAATTGGTATATCTCTTCTAGATATAATAACAGGTTTGAGTTATGGTATAGCAATTTCAGATCTTTTGGAAATAGACTGCACTAGCTGAGTATAATTAAGGCAGAAGTCGGTAGAGTGACGAACAGTAACACCTTGTGTTGTTAAGTAATGTCCCTTGGTAATTTTTCTTCAAATCTTGATAGAAGTACACATTATCGTTCAGCCTTCAGATGTCGGAAGAATAGAGTTAGATTATATATAACATATTGTATTCTCAACCGAAACTTTGTAGTTATATATATATATATATATATATATATATATATATATATATATATATATATATATATATATATATATATATATATATATATATATATATATATATATATATATATATATATATATATATATACAACAACATATATATATATATATATATATATTATTATTATTATCATTATCATTATTACTATTATTACTATCATTATTATTAAAGACGGTGAGTTGGCAGAATCGTTAGCACGCTGGGTGGAATACTTAGCAGTACGTCGTCTGCCGTTACGTTCTGAGTTCAAATTCCACTGTGGTCGACTTTGCCTTTTATTCTTTCGGGGTCGATGAAATAAGCACCAGTTACGCACTGGTACTTATTTCATCGTCGTTTTTCTTTTAATCTTGGAATTAAATGGGTTTTGATGTATGTATGTATGTATGTATGTATTTAGGTAGGTAGGTAGGTATATTTTATTTTTTTTTAAACCGTGCTACATTGAATCTTTGCAGGAAAAGCCATGTAGACAGGAAATTCTACTGCCTTGCGTGATCACACAGTAGCTTTTACAATATCATAATGTTGGCGAATACCTTGTGAGTAGATTCGTTAAACGGAAACAAATCACATCTTTATTATAGTAGAGTTTATATAAGTAGTTCTCACATGTAAGTCTATCGAATAAGTAAGTCACCGAAAGAGTATCAACTTTTCTCTTATCGCAATGTTACTGTTAAGTTCCTTATACGTCTTAAATTATCTTAAAGACAAATTACCTAAATTAAATAAAGTAATATAACTAAATCATGCCTCACAGCGCCTTTTACACCAGCCACATTATTAAAGTAATGATACAGATAGCATACTTCACACCACCTCTAACACAACTACGTCACTAAAGTAATATAATAGAAACTATCAGAGATGATGCTAGGTTTCATTCACACGAGAGTATCATTGGCTCTGATTGCTATGTCACTGCCTAACAGTATTTTCCTCCATGCAAACGTCAATGTCCGTTAGCTGATCATGCTGATGAATGAAAACAAGAGAATTCCCTTTTCGTTTCTCCAGTTACTGGATCTAACGGCCAAATTCTTCTCAATTCACATCCTGCTATCCTAAGTGAACGTTATATTCGACGTTATATTCGTGTGATCACGAAGAAAGCACCTTTCAACATAGATCCGTTTAATCAGACCTGGTCGAAATCTAAATAGGAACGAGGTTTACTTTAAACCAACAAAAGGAGACATTTGTATGCTTGCTCGATTAAATCCGTCATATATGAGGCAGGAGTTTCAGAAATGCTAGATAATAACACAACCGATAAGAAGAGTTATATCGGACTATAAGAAGAAATGGTTATTTTCACTGTCCCCATAAAGGTCACACGCTATTTACATGTAGGCACACTTTCTTAATTTATATTGATAGCTCTGTAATTTTTTTCTTACGATGTACCGTTTTCTTTTCTTTAACGGCCAAGGGGAAATAACCCATTTAAATTCCTTTATTTTACCTTTTCCGCCCAATGATTATCTTCACTGTCTTCATAAAGGTCACTCTCTGTTTACATGTAGGCACACTTTCTTAATTTATATTGATAGTTGTGTCGATATTTTGAAAGATGCACTCTATAACAAAGACAATTTTCAGCATGCGTAACGGCGCACCTTTTCCTCCTCAGTAGCTTTGACATACAAGATCACGATGCCTTTGCAAATAAAGATCAAATCTGAGTTCTCGACCTGTGTGCGCACGAAAACAGCGGCAATGACGTACACAGGTATATCACACCGGAAACCACTTAAGTAAAATTATATGATTTCTTATTTTTCAGCGCGCGCATAAGAAAATTATGGCGTATTTTAGAATGCTCACAATTTATAGGGTATTATTAATTCAGTTTACTTTAGTGCCATATATCTGTGTCCCAGTTCAATTAAGTTTACATTATTGATCCCGCATTTGGAATAGAAATACACAGTTTCTATGCCTAATTTGAGTAATACTGATAGTTAGTCATAATATTGTCAGTATGCCAGCACACTCAATGACAACAACCGACATACGCCACTGATGTGTGTGTGTGTGTGTGTGTGTGTGTGTGTGTGTGTGTGTGTGTGTGTGTGTGTGTGTGTGTGTGTGTGTGTGTGTGTGTGTGTGTGTGTAGACACAGATACTTTCATATGTATGTATAAATATATTATGAACCACGAATGAACCGTCCGCAAGGTTGTATATTTTTGGTAAATACAATTATTCTGGCAACGTTCTCTAGCGTAATTTTATAATCCTTATTATCTCGGTGATGTAAGAGTCTAGCAATGATATTCTATAGTAATCGTGTAAAGTATCTGGCTGAGTTTCGAGTAAATTTAGTATTTGCGTCGATATTACAATTGTCAGGAGATTGCGCAAGTTTAAGACCCGAACTTGAGCTTAGTAACATCAGTTACTAAACAATGAAATTATCATTTGCGAGTAATTTTTTTATTCGTTATTCTTTTTTACATTCTATTATTATCCACTGAATGTGTGGAGGAGAAGAATGAAACAATCGAATACGTTCGCCGCGGTAAAAAGCGAAAAAAACACATATAAAATAGTTGTTTTATTTTTATCTATTTCATTTGACCTAACACAACGTCAGTCATTGCCGTTAATGTTACTGCTACCACTGAAAGGTAGCGAACTGGTAAGATCGTTACCGCGCCAGCCAAAATACATCTGAGTTGAAATCCAGTTGAGGTTGACTTTATCTTTCATGCTTTTGGGGTCGGTAAAATAAGTACCAGCAGAGCAATGGGGTCGACGTAATTGACTAGTCCTTGTGCAAAAATTTGAAATCAATATCGCTACTACCACTAATAATAATCCTTTCTACAATAGGCACAAGGCCTGAAAGTTGGGGGCAGGCAAGAATCGATTACATCGACCCCAGGTTTCATTGACACTTAATTTATCGACCCCGAAAGGATGAAGGGCAAAGTCGACCTCAGCGGAATTTAAACTCAGAACGTAGCGGCAGACGAAATACCGCTAAACAATATTTTCCCTGACGTTATTCAGGAAACTGAGGTTTGATGTTCCTTTTGTTGTTGCAGTTGTTTTTCATACGATAGAACTGTTAGAGAAAAGACAGTGCGGCTGAGCCTGTAGGTAATGAAAGTTTCTGAAGTTTCCTGCTGGCGAAATGAAACTGTGTCGAAATGGCGATTAGATAATGAAGAATTGTTAGCGAAAAGAATCCATAATACTCTGAAGATCAAAGTAACAAATTTATCTAATACCGGTAGAAGATCTGGCGTCAAATTAGCTTCCATTTATAACTTCAGTTTCCATATTATTTCAAAGTGATATCAGCTTTTCTACTATAGTATCGAAGGGTGTAAGCATGCAGATTAAATCTTAATATAAATGAATTTACTGTTAAACCAATATGTAATTGCAAAGTGAATTTATATCAACATTAGCAACAGAAACAGGCTGTTTAACTTAGCGTTTTCGGTCTAAAGGACAGTGAATACAGTATTTCATTTAGAATACTGGAACTTGGGAAAAAGAATTTAATTTGGACATATTGAAGTTACATACATTTTATGTGAAGTTGTATATTGTGGAATAAAAAATAAAACAAGTGTGCGTTTGTAAGAAGATATATATGAAAGTATGTATATACATATATGTATATATATCTCCATATCTTCTACATCTATACATACGTATGTATGTCTTTATATATATACATATATATATATATGCATGTATGTATGTGTGTATATACATACATATATAGAGAGAGAATGGGGAGGGAGAGAGACTTAAGATCGCAAAATCGCTCCATTTAACAAACACAAACAAGTAGACTGCAGGTGAAGACACCATAACTGAATTTATGTGATAAGAAGCTATTTCCCAGTTAAAAGTGTCAGTCAGAATACAGAGATTAGCGCGGTTGAAAAAGAGTATAGATGTATGCATGTGAGAATGTATAAACATGTATATGAGTGTGTATAAAGATACTTGTATACGAGAATGTATGTAGATATATGATTGTGAGAAATCCATTAGATGTACGCATGAGTGTATGTAGATGTATGTGTGTAAACTAAGTAAGTATACGGGTGAATGTGGGAATGTATATGATGCGCATGTGTGTATTAAGGTAGGTCAGATGGTATAGAATGTAGAGGTAACATCGTATACAGGCATGTGTGAGGATGTTTGCAGATGTATGTGCATCTGTGTGTGCGTGTGTGTGTGCGCGCGCGCGTTAGTGTGTGGCTCGGTGTGTGTGTGTGGTAAAAAGTTTGGCAGTAATTGCAAACGGGAATATGTGTATATAAATATACATAGTAGTGTGTATATTTACACATAGGAGTGTGCGGTGCAACTTCATACTGGCTGTATGTGTTAATATATGGATGTATGCATATGTAAGCATATGAATATATGCGTCTATGTATGTGTATATATGTATATATTTATGTATGTATACATATACATCTGTGTGTGTATAAACGTTTATATATCTATGTATACACATGTATATATATTATATATGCATATTATATATATATATATATAGATATATATATATGTGTGTGTATGTATGTATGTATATATATGAGTGTATATATGCATGTTTAGGTTCGAGATAGGATGAGAGAGAATATTTGCTATGTGCATATATATATATATATATATATATATATATATATATATATATATATATATATATATCAAGGCAAGGAGATGTGTGTGTGTGTGTGTCTGTGTATGTGACCGAGCCTGTAGGTTGGCAATTACTAACCAACTTGAATTGCTTTTAAGTTGATAAATTCTTTATCGTTTTTGCTAGGTTTCTTTCTAAAATATTGGTTTTAAGATTTGTTTTCCCTGGTGTTAGTTAATGTCAAATTAATATAAAACTGTTGAGATTTTGCAATAAATTGTGCTCTGCAAGGCAAGTCTTCTCTTTTTTTTTTTTACTATTAAGCACCGTGGATGATGGCACTGGTAAAATAGTAAAGAGGTGGGGTACACTGAAAACAATGCAGCAGTATGTACGTATGTGTGAAATCTATATGTTCGTATGTATGTATGTATGTATATGCCTCTATGTGTGTGTGTATTCATGCGTATGTATAAGAGTGTATGTGTATGTATACGTGTCAGAATAATTGTATATCCGCATGTATGTATGCATGTAAGTAGGAACAAATGGATGCCAACGTACGTACGTCTCTGCACGTATATATATATATATATATATATATATATATATATATATGCATACATATGCGTGCGTATCTGTCTGTGTGGATTTATGTATTTTTACGTATGTGAGGAGATATATATATACGCACTTAAGAATATAGACTGATGTGGATGTATAGAGTAAAGAATGTGTGCAAGTGTGGTTAGATGTATATATGTGTGTATATGCAGGAATGTTGGACAAGATAGAAAACGGGAAAGATATTCTGAATAATGTATTTTAAACAGAGTGATGACGGATATACACTGTGCATATGTATGCATATATATATATATATATATATATATATATATAAAGAGAGAGAGAGAGAGAGAGAGAGAGAGAGATGCATATACAAATTTAATATATGTTATGTGTGTGTGTGTTTGTGTGAGCGTGTGTGCGTGTGTGCTTGTGTGTGCATGTGTGTGTGTGTGTGTGTGTGTCTGTATGTGTGTGTGTGACTTAAAAGAGGAAGAAAGACAGAAGGAAACAGAGAGGAAGGTGTCTGTGTGTCTATATGCGTTTTTTATTGGGTAGACAGAGAGGGGAAAGAAAAATAGGGACAAACAGACAGACAAATAGAGAGAGAGAGAGAGAGAGATAAATAGACAGACATACAGACAGACAGACAGACAGACAGTCAGATAGACAGACAGACAGACAGACAGACAGATTGATTGTTTGATTGATTGATTGATTGATTGATTGATAGACAGATAAGAAATATGTACATTCAAAGATGAATTAACAGCAGCGATAGTATTATAAACATTATGGACATAGACTGGCGATACAGTTTGTCCTCGGTTCAATTCAAGTGCGTAATGTTGATGAGCGACAAAAAATGGCGAAATATCAGTATTCATCACTCCTGGTTAAGACTGGAGGCGAGTTGTTCTAACAAACAGTGCTATTAGGGCGTTGTCTCCAATGCGCTATTTGCAGTGAGACGGCGAACAATCAGAACAAGCATACATTGAGAATGTGCGTTCGATAAGCTTGGATTTTCAGTAAAAGCAATCAACCAACTGATTCGCACATTACAAATAAAATCTGTAAGCAGAACAGAAAAATGAAAACAAAAATAAAAATCTGTGTAAGACTTTCAGGTTCAAAACGAAACATTGTTTCCGTTATCTACATTGTAAGAAACCAGGTCCTTCTTCAGATGAATAATTTAAATGATTCAATGCAGGGGAGACATACATACATACTTACATGCATACATACATGCATAAAAAAAATACATACTTATACGCATACATGGTAGTTTTCATCTTATTCCTGCATATTTACTGATACCCAAGCATCAAACCCAGTCAATATCGATCTAAATTTTATTTTCAGAGATAACAGTAATTTAATGCCTTTCATAATCCAATGCTTTATAAAATCCCAAGAACCATATCAATTATCACCGACAGCTTAAAACTTGGTCCCAGTGGAAATACAATAGCACCAGTCTGGATTATCGAAACAACTAAAATGGAAGCCTTATATATGTATGTATGTATATGTGTGTTTGTGTGTGTGTGCGTCTTTGTCCCACCACCAACACCACCGCCTGATAATATATGTATATATATATATATATATATATATATATATTTCTTCCGCGAGTTTCAACACAGTTTCCCTGTTCCAAATGCACTCGCAAGACATTAGTGGGCCCCGGGCTGTATTACAAGAAACTTACCCATGGTACACCGCAGTGAGTTTTAAATCGAAACCGCATGGTTGCAAGTTAAGGTTCTTAGCCACACAACCATGCCTGCGCCTATACTACTTAAAGATAATTTAATCCATAATTAAGTGTGACTTAATTGACTGTCAACCTTCAAGGAAATGATATGTCAAATGGCATGCCAAAATATTATAGATATTTAAAGTCGAACTTTGGGTCATTAGATCAAAGGTAATGTGGAGTATGTGAGATGCGAAACACGTTAATTAACTGCAATTAAATTACGGTGGATTTAGTTGTCGGTGGAGAAAATAACTTAAACTTAACTCGTTGATGAGGAAAGCTTAATTATTTTTCAGG
>NC_142952.1:8138473-8140973 GCF_046866305.1 Octopus bimaculoides
CACATATATTCATCGTCAGGGAACCAACATACAGAATCAAGACATATGCGAAATGTTAAGGTTACGTACGAGTTATAACATTATATGTAACTCGCACCCTAGCTCTGACAACGCAAACTTCATGTATGGCATTGAAGAATTGATCACGAGCTAATCTTACTGCCAGCACGTCAGTCGCAATGCCTCTCCTATTCTAGCTTCCTAACCAGCTCTCCCCCAATCCTAGATTCCTCTAAGGCTATTTCCTTGCTAAATCATACTGCCTCTATTTCAATAGCCCTTTTCTAGGCTATCTACCAAGGGTTGTTGATTGCGTCCGCCAACTTCCAGCGGTCTAACTCGCTAACCCGATTTCTGAATGCTTGACACGCCGTGAAAGACGCGTTCGATTTCCAGTACCCGGGGCCCTGCCTATACATCCTATCTATGTCGACCGTGCAGATCACATATTTGTGGTCTGTGTAGCCGACGACTTTCAACTGTAGATAACCTATTCTACTTCTATCTACAAGCCAACACAATATCCTATACGTGCTGTTTGCTTTGATATGAGACTTTTGCTTTTCGTGCTTTTGAAGTCGATAAAATAGAAAGTATTTGAGCATTGGGGTTGATGTAATTGACTTGCGCCCACACTGAAATTGCTGGCTTTGTGCCAAAATTTGAGCTGTCAGATAGACCCAGTGGGGTCTTTCCATGTATTTTAATCCTTTCAGGTGTCAACTGAATTATCACGGAAGCTATTTTTATCATAGTGTTTTATGGGATTCTTCCTAGCTGCTTATTTTATCTATTTATTTTATTTATTTTCTAGCTCCGTTCTTCTTCCATAACTTCTGTTTACTGTGCTTGAAATTTGAATAGTCTTTACCTATTTTTAGACATACGATGATTGAGTGCCAAGCGGGGGGGGTGAGTGTAGGAACAAGCAAATTTATCTGACAATCATGTACAAGCAAATTTATCTGACAATCATGTACATTAAAATGACGGACCTGTGATTCCTAGCTAGGGGTTTTGCGCGGGAGGGGGCTTAAAGAAGCGTCAGTAAAACAAAAATAAAATGGCCGATGCTTTAAAAATATATCTGAGAAACATATAATATAAGTCAATAAGACTGACGCTTCAATCTCTATTTTCTTCTCTTCTACCTGGAGTTTCTTTAAGACGTCCATGCGCTCTTTGTATATTGAACGAACATGTTACTCAAACCAAAAATTATTCCTAACTCTTTTCTTTTCCTTTTTGAAAAAAACCTGTCATATTAACCACTGATAAAATTCGAAATTCTTCAACAAAATTTAACATTTCTTTTGTTTCTTTTTTTGGGGTTTTTTTTTTTTTTTGGTGGAGTAGATGGGGGTGACGGTAATGACGAATATAATCAAAGAATGTCTAATGTGTTTAGACAATTTCCGGCATAAATATTCATTTATTTGTTAATTTATTTATTTATTTATGTCTGCTTGGCTCGTTTCGATTAATATGACATTTACATCAAGTTTAAAGAATCTTAAACACAGTTTTCTTATTCATTTATACAGTTGTGTGCGTGTGTGTTTGATGTGTGTGTGTGTGTGTGTGTGTGTGTGTGTGTGTGCGTGCGCGCTTGTGTGCGCGTGCGAGGGTATGATGTGTAATGTATGTGTTTGTGTGGTGTGGCAAGTGTGAGCGTGCGGTGTGGTATGTGTTGGGATACATGTGTAAGAGCGGAGTGTGTGTTTATGTGTGTGTAGTGTATATGTGTATGTGTGTGTTTCTGTGTTTGTGTGGGCGTGTTTGTGTTTCTGTGTATGTGTGTTTGTTGTTGTATGTATGTTGTGGTGTCGGTAGAAATGATTCCATAATTTGACAAGCAGTAAAGTCTTGATTCATTAATTCGCATATTGATATTATAGAAGGAACCAATCATAAACAAGCCGACAATTGGAGACCCAGTTTCGATTCCCGTTTCAACCAACTATTCAATTTTTTTTACTATGCACATTATCTCTACCTCTAGAGGAAGAAAGAGCTTTTGGCTTGAGTAACACGGTCGTTGAATACGTAACGAAGAATTCATAGACGTCTTAAAGAAACTGCAGAAAGAAAAAGACAAAATAAAGTAAAGATGGAGAAGGAATCAGACTTATTGACTAATATTATGTAGAATGTGTGTGTATATATATATATATATATATATATATATATATATATATATTACAAATTAAAAGGGTAAAGGATTATCAATTTATTAATTAATAAATCAATTAACAATTAATAATTTTTACCAAGCCCATCGGTATGAATGCACCATTATTGGTGGAGAACTTATTTAAAAGCTCATATATATTTATAAATATAATTAAATATAAATATAATTATAAATATAAATATTTATAAATATTTATTTATTTATTTATTATATTTATTTATTATTTATTTATATATATATATATATATATATATATATATATATATATATATATATATATATATATAAGTCAGTAAATAGTGGGGT
>NC_142952.1:8153473-8160973 GCF_046866305.1 Octopus bimaculoides
ATAGAAAGCAATATAGAAATATAGGGTAGGACATACCAGCTTTTTTAAATATATAATTGTAACATTATTTTCAAACATTTTTGATATTGATGTGATTCAACTTGGATAAATATTTGCAGAAAGATATAGAAGATTTTTTTTCTTTTTTATGGCCTCTACTAAGAAAATATTTTACAGTATTCACAAAAAGTATTAATTGATTAGTTCCACTACCTTAGCCCTATTCCACTTCCCACAAACAATCAAACAACTAACAGAATGTTTTGCTAACCTATATATCAAAGCCACACTTCTATGTTATCTCATCCTCCCGCTTACCCCCAAAACAAGAATACAGGACGACGAGTCCTATTAATTCTTACTGCCTTGACGCTATGATGAAGTCTTGAAAGGCGAGACGGAAGTATAAACATATATATACATACATATATATATATACACACACACATATATATATATATATATATATATATATATATATATATATATATATATATATATATATATATATATATACATATGTATGTATATATGTGTATATAATATATATTTATATATATATATATATATATATATATATATATATATATATATATATATATATATATATATATACATATATATATATATATATATATATATATATGTGTATGTATATATATATACGTGCGTGTGTGTCTGTGTGTATGAGATGTATTGGTATCCAGAAGACCCAAGGTGGCAGGTAATGCTATGTAAGTTCTATGGAAGGGCCATAACTAATCTCTCGGTTCGATAATGATACGAGTGAAGAGTCTAATGCGGGTCTTGTATGAGCATGTATATGTTAAATAAAATGAAACAACAAAGCCAAGGCTGTGTAGAATTTTCAGGACATTTATAAAGAGAAAGTTTGCCTTACAGCTGTTTCTGGGATATTAGGGATATCCCTTCATCAGAGACGATATGGAGATTATATATATATATATATATATATATATATATATATATATATATATATATTTGGGAGATAAATATAAGTGGAGATTTATTAATATCCAAAACTTTTTATCAAAAACGTTTTCTACAGCACTTACAACAATGACCAACATATGTTTCAGTTGCAACAAGTACATACTGTTCCGGAAGCAACTATGCATCCTATTCGTTGCAATTTCTTCAAGGATCCATCACTTACGACGTTTTCAAAGTGAGCTAATTCAAGAATAGCATTGACAGTAACTTCGAAGTCATGGGCAGCTTAGCCTTCATCTTATAGTCCGGCGAATGCGAATCTCGCTGAAATTTTGAAGTCATTATCTATATTATTCTTGTTAAAGCATAATACATATCTACTTAACAAAACTATAGATTAATCCTTAATATTAATGCAAAACTTGCATTGTAACTTGACGTCCATCCATTCATACAGCGAATAGACTTCACTCGGTTTGCATAAAAGACCCAGATCATCGATTCATTTCGTTTCGAAGATGAGTCGAAGATATACATATATACACATACGCACGCACTCACAGGCACGCACGCTCACATGTACATATATATGTGTGTGTATATATATGTCTGATTGATCTCCGTTCTTCGACAATGAACATTGAATTGTTGCATCAGTTTAGTTTCCTCTTCAATGAACTGTTAATACGTAAATGGTTGAGTAGTTATGGGAGACAGCTTTCATGCGACAAGATGAGGCAATCTTCATTATTTATGCATGTATAGGTTTTCTTTCGCTTTTATATGTGCGTGTATGTATTTATCTATATATGTATTTACATGGTCATGAACTAGGATTGCAGTACCACTTCAAGTTTGCATTGTTTGGCATATACGAGTGTGTATGTGAGTGTAATTATATATATACAGACATGTTTATATCTATATGCATGGTTGTGCGTGTGTATACGTGCGTGTATGTAGACATATGTTTATATGTATCTCTATATGCGTGTATACATATATATATATATATATAATATAAATAATATAGATAAATGCATATATCCATACATATATATATATATATATATAATATATCTTTTATATTATAGGCACAAGGCCTGCAATTTTTAGAGAGGGGACTAGTCAATTACATCGACGCCAGTGTTTCACTGGTACTTAATTTATCTACCCCGAAAAGATGAAAGGCCAAGTTAACCTCGGCGGAACTTGAACCCAGATGAAATACCGCTAAGCATTTCACCCGACGTGCTAACTGTTCTGCCAGCTCGCCACCTTTATAATATATATATATATATATATATATATATATATATATATATATATATATATATATATATATATATATATATATATATATATATATATATATATATATCTATCTATCTATCTATCTATCTATCTATCTATCTATCTATCTATCTATATATATATATATATATATATATATATATATATTTTTTTTTTCAACCAAGTGACAGATTAAATTTACAACCCAAGAACCCCTAACACAAAAATCTCGATCAACAACCTGATAATTTCCGCGCTAATAGTGATTTATTCGTTTTGAAAAGTGAGGTGCACCTCTGTAAAATTTGAACTCATATCGACAAGATACAAAACATTTTATCCGGTGCTCTAACGAGTTGTTTCGATGGTTGTATTATAATTTATATTTTCTTACGCATGTTATTAAATTATCAAACATTTCCAGTAGTATTTCTCTATTTGATTAACTTTCGTTATAATATAATTCTTTTGATTTGATTAATTTTAAATCGCGCTTTCTTCATTTGCAATAAAGCTTCTTGAATGTCAATATTCGATTCCAAATAAATGCAGTCTTTCTCTAAATGAGAGGTAAATGAGGAATCAGGCATCTCGGCTAAAATAATTATGTATCAAGAATGTTTTAATCTCTAACAAGAGTATGTTCTCTAGACTTAAAAGAATTCGTAGAAATGTTTTAGACTAAAGACGAAAACCAGTCTCTCACAAATGAGATACACTGACAAAATCAAAAATGCATGCAAGTCTATCAATACAAGAAATTAAAAATATAATGGATGCCATGCTAAAATTATTTCTATAAAAATTTATTAAAGGGTTCATTTTAAATGACCAATTTGGTGCGAGCTTTTCTATTGCAGAATGAAGGGAACTTAAGACTTATCTTGGTACAATAAAACGAAAACGATTTACCAAACATTAACGGTGTTGCATAAACTGAAAGAAGCCCGTCGTATATATATATATATATATATATATATATATATATATATATATATATATATATGTATGTATGTATGTATGTATGTATGTATGTATATGTTTGTGTGTCTGTGTTTGTCCCTCCAACATCGCTTGACAACCGATGCTGGTGTGTCCCCGTCACTTGGCGGTTCGGCAAGAAAGACCGATAGAATAAATACTAGGCTTACAAAGAATACGTCCTGGGGTCGATTTACTCGACTAAAGGCGGTGCTCCAGCATGGCCGCAGTCAAATGACTGAAACAAAAGAATAATATTTGAATAAGATCTGGTATTAGTTTCATGCTGTGAAAACACTAAAGACTGGCAAGCTTATATATCAAGCCTTGTGTTTTTAAGCAATCTTTCAAACTCAAATAGACAACATGGCTGGTCTTTTTTTATTTAAAAAATTACATAAAAAAGAACGAGAAAGAACGCTGGACTTTGAAACAAAAAAAAAACGAGAAAGGACATTGGTCTTTGAAAAAACACATGAAAGCTTGTAGTCTCACAGACTTGACCTTCTCCCTATTGAATTAATTTACACCAATTATATTAATTCTGAATCGAACGGGCGGAATGGAGGCAACTCTTAATTTTCTTTTCATTCTTCGTTTTCTGAAACCACTTTCCCTTTTTTGCTCATTCCACACTTTGCCTTTATCTTCCTCTCCTCCTTTTTCATATTTTCTCAAAGATCAACGTATATTCTCGTTTCACAAGACTCTATGTATAAGCATACTAGTCTATTGTGTTTTCATAACATGAAAACTAACAGTAGCTTTTATTCAAATACTATGTGATACTGTGTATGAAATTATATATATATATATAGATAGATATATAAAATACATTTGGAAAGTAGTCATGGTAGCAACGACAGAAATGAGCCTCGTCCTCAATTAAATGATAATTTGATTTTTTTTTAGATTCACGTCAAAAAGGTTTGTTGATAGTTTATCATCATTTTGTTTTCTAGATATTATTTTTTTTGGGGTTGGTTTTTCTTTTTCCTCTTAAATTGACATTACAGATGTACAAAATTGGAAAACGTTTAAATTAGAATATGAACCATTAATGTATTCTTGTCATTATTATTTTTATTATTATCATCGGTAGTAGTAGTAGTAGTAGTAGTAGTAGTAGTAGTAGTAGTAGTAGTAGTAGTAGTATGTGTGTCTATGATATATCTCGTTATGTTTATTCTGCTTTCCTCGATAATTAGTTTAATAAGGAGAAATCGGATCACAAAAATCACCATTCTCTGCAGTATGTAGGATAGTCGGTGATCATGATAAATGACTTCCAAAATTATAAATGACAATATGGAATATATATAGATTAGTATTTATAAATGCTGTAACGCCATAAAAATAATGATCGATCACTAAAAGTATAGCATAAATAAAACGGCTAAATGAAAATGTATTTCTTCTCTAAATGTTGGGTTGTCAAATAAATACAAACACGAGCTCGGTTTCAGCACAGAGCAACCTTAGCAAATCTCTTATGTTATAGTTCAATTATACTCTGCTTCTTTGAGTAAGGGAAGTAGTTTACAGAGCTTAGCAACATTTGCCACCGTAACCGTCTTGTTTTCTTGCCTTTTACTCTTTTTATTGTACTTTCTCGTGAGGGGTTTGATTGTTATTTCTAGCAGGTCAGTTATATAGGTAAAGGCCACCCAGGTTGTTTCGATTTTGCTGTAGTTGGATCTGTTGTTTCACAATCCCTACAAGCCCCATCTGCACTCTAGGTTAACTCTGATGGAAAAGAATTGTACCACACAGACATAGATACATACATATATACGACGGATTTCTTTCAGTTTCCGCCTATCAAATCCACTCACAAGGCTTCGGTCGCACGAAGCTGTAGTAGATCACACTTGTTCAAGCTGCCATTTAATGGAACTATACCCGGAACTACATAGTTCCGGGTATAGTTCCACATACACACACGCGCGATTTTTTTCCACACACACACGCGATAGTTCCACACGCGATATCCACATACACACGCGATTTTTTCGGCTACAAATTAGTCTTCAAAGCAGTACCCTAGAGGAGGCGCAGTTAATGATTGAAACAAGAGATAAAAGATACAATATAATTCTTATAAACTCAGGAACTGATTTACGAATGGCTTAAGAAATGTTTCTTAAAGGTAACATTCTCAAATACCAGGAATTGTAGATGGCATACGGACATGAATGGTTTCTAATTAAAAATTTATATACATTACAATTTTGAGAGATCATTTGAATTGACTCCATTATATTTTGAGTGTCTTTTTTAAAATAATTATCGCTAAAAGACAATTTTGAAAATGCAGAATGTCATTCCATGTGTTCTTTATATTTTTAACTTTATCTCAAATAAATTCAAATTAAACATTAATAATTCTTATTAAACTGTATGAAACTTCATTAATACCCGCTGAGAATAATTCTCTTCATAATCATGGTCTCGTTACCGGAGACAGGCAGAAAAAAACTAAATGTGTCTATCGACTAGATTTGTTGATGTGTGCGTATGAGTATGTGTGTATGTATGTGTGTATATATATATATATATATATATATATATATAAATGTGTATGTGTGTGTATATAAATATATATATATATACATATACACACACACATATATATATGTATGCATGTATATACATATACATATACATGCATATATGTATATACATACATATGTCTATAAATATGTGCATTTAATTGCACATATAAATAATATATGATAATATATATATAGGTATATGCATGCACATGTGTGCATACACTCATAGACACCCACACATATATTATATTCATGTATATATGTGTATATATATATATATATATATATATATATATATATATATATATATATGTTAAATCTCTGAACGAGGTATCCTGGGGCTAAAAGCAACAGTAACATCCACCCCTCGGGGTCAGCCACGTTTAAGTGGCAAATATACTTCACTATATATATATACATATATATGTATAAATACATAAACATATATATATATATATATATATATATATATATATATATATATATATATATATGTATATATATATGTATATATATATATATATATATATATATATATATATATATATATATATATATATATATATATATATATATATATATATATATATATATATATATATATATATATATACCTCGAGAGGTACGGCTATGGTGGGACACTGCCGTTAGTTTTAAAACACTTTCTTTACTTGAAACTTCTTCTGAGGTGTAGCATTTTGGTTTATGAGATCACATTTTGTGTACCTTCGCTAGATTGCTGCGAGTTCCGCTATTAATCTTATAGTTTAGTATAAAATCTACTCCGCAGGTTTGGCACTAAAATAGTTGTTGATTGTCCTCTCATCCATAAATATTACAACTTTTGTAGATCATTTTCACAGCTGGTTTCGTATAATTAGATCAGTTTCTGTCACCTTTCTATTTTTACAAGAGATCTCAACAACTTTTGAATTCTTCTCGCGATTTTATAATTCACAGAAACGGATTTCATACACAAAACTTTTTTCAAGAAGGAATTTAAAACATGAGGAGTTGTAGCTTGAGTGTGTCTATATGAACGATGACAGCTAATTAAAAATTTAGATACATTAATACCGTTTCCAAATGTCACCTGAATCGCATACATCATACATTCACCCTTTAGGAAAAATTATTCTTGGTACAAGACCATTCTCAAAATGCAAAGTTTAATTTCATGTTTTATATTTTTAATTTTTATCTAAAATAAATAAAACTTAAAAGCTATTAAACATTATTTAAATTGTTGTTCAATTCAAGTGCGTCGTTTCATTAATGCTCGTTAAAAATAATTTTGATAATGATATTCTCGTAACATAGAACCCCTGGGAAAGAAAATGACATTCAACTGTTTAGTAGCTCAATTAGCAAGTTATATATTTTTCCCTTTAACCTTTTGTCTACCAATGGGTCCAATGGACCCATTTCAGTTTTTTCAGTTGCTTTTTCCTCCTGTTTATATTATTTGATTCTGCTGATTTCTCTTAACTGTTATTTTTTTTTTACTCTCTTTTATTAGTCAAATGGGAAATTTTTCATATGTTTATAAAAGCTAGAAATTTCACTTTATACATTAATTACCGTATGGGTCCATTGGACCCTCGAATTAAATGCAGACAATACTTTTGTCATTCTAAACAGAATAAAAGCAGTCTCAAATATTATTTTCCTTGATATTTATCAGATATAAAATAGATAAAATTGTGTTCAATTTATT
>NC_142952.1:8165973-8168473 GCF_046866305.1 Octopus bimaculoides
TGCTCTGCATTGACAAGGGGCAACACCCTGCTAAACACCGCTTGCCAAGGCTGTCTAGTTTGCAGAATGCAGTCGGGACGTGAAGACAATTAGGAATCTCATTATGAAATAAATTACGTGAGTTAAACTGGGCAAAAACGCTACAGAAACTAATGAAGTGGTTCAGACCGCTTATAGATTAACTTGTTTGAGTCGAGCATCTGTTTTCCGCTAGCACAAAAGGGCAAGCAAAGCAACAACACCGGAAGCTCATGATCGTCCCATTTATCAATAGGAAGGTTATCATCTACATCCACTGGATCTCTTGTAGCCAGATACTCAACAATGTATACGTTGTGCAGGTCTTGAGGGAGTTCAGAAATAGATTTTGTCGCAAATGTACAGAGCACTTTCACCAGGATAATGAGGCGGTCAACAATTTCATCCTGGCAACCAACTCCTTGATAGAGACATGCTTCAAAACTGTTGTTCATCGTTTGTACATTCCAGAATACCTTCACTTTGTAGAAATTCCATTGAGATATCTTCACGAAGTGACTGGAGGGCTACAACAAGTGTATTCAAGCCAGATGATTCTACTTTGAAGGAGATTTGATTTGTGAACTTCTTTGAAATTAATAAATGTCTCTCTTCAAAAAAATCTCAAAGCTTCTGGAATGCATCTTTTGCATATACTCACCCACGCACATACAAACACACACACATATAAATATAATATAATATTATATAAAATATAATATACATATATATACATACATATATGTGTGTATGTGCACATGTTTATAGAGATAGATAGATAGATAGATAGATAGATAGATAGATAGATAGATAGATAGATAGATACACATAAATACATATATATACACGTACATACATACGTACATAAGTGGCTGACGAGAATCTTCTTTTAGTGCTAATTATCGCAACAGTTATTGCGTTGACTACCGGCTATTAATTTATTTGTAGGTCTCATTGATCATTTCCCCAGTTGATATAGTTTAATTAATGGAAATCCAGTTAACATCTGCTATCTTTTACTTTTGAAAGAATGCTCAAGAACAACAAAACTAATTAATATTAGTTGTCATCTTGCAAGTGGTTTTTTAAGTATATCGTTTTCAATTAGAAACACCAGCATTAGCAGTTTGTATGGTGAGCGGGCAGAATTGTTAGCACACAGGCAGAATGCTTAACAGCATTCCGTCCGTCTTTACGCTCTGAGTTCATATGCCACCGGGGTCGACTTTGTCTTTCAACCAAGTACTGGAGCCGACATAATCGACTTAACTTATCGCCTGAAATTGCTGGCCATGTGCCAACATTTGAAATCAATATCTAATTTTAAAATTTCAACAGGGGCTGTGTGATAAGAAGTTTGCTTTCGAACCACATGGTTCCAGTTTCAGCCCCACTGCGTGGCACTTTGGACAAGTGTCCTCTACTATAGGACCTGACTGACCAAGTCTTTGTAAGCGGATTTAGTTGACGGAAACTGAAAGAAGCCCATCGTGTTTGTGTACATATATATATGTGCGTATGTGTGTGTATATGAGTGTGTGTGTTTGCGTGCGTCCTTGTGTCAGTGTTTGTTGTGTTTGTCCCCAGCACCGCTTCACAACCAGTGCTGGTTTGTTTACGTCCCCATAACTCAACAGCTAACCAATAACCGCGGAGAGAATAAATACCAGACTTTAAAAATTAAGTACCGGGTTAGATTAAACCCTTCAAAGCTATCCTCCAGCAGGGCCACAATAACTGAAGCGAGTAAATGATAAAAGATAATGTGTGTGCATATATATACGAGATAAATGGCTAAGAAAGAAGCATAAATTATTGAGTAATATAAAGAAACAAATAAAAAAAAATCCAGTGCATTGATAACATAATGATACTTCCGAGCTGCAACACAATATATTTCAACGTTCGTGTTCACATCAAGAATCTTGCATACCAAGAATCTTGCATACCAAGAATCTTGCATAAAATCGAAATATTTTGGAAATGTATGTTTGCTAAAAGACAATGTTATATAAACTGAATTTTTGTAGCACATATATTTTTAACTATACCTCATTTAAATGTCAATTAAGCTTTACTAATCCGTAGTTAAGCTGTTATTAAAATCCAGTATGTCTTTCATAATACCCATTGACAATCGTTCTGATAATGATATTCCCGTAATGATATGTGCAGGCGAAAGAAAAGAAAGGTGTCTGTTGATCAAGTCAATTAAATACCAAGATGGTGCGTCTATATGTATGTTTCTGCGAGTGTGAGGAAGCGTGTATGTGAGTGTGTGAGCGTGTGTGCCTATGAAAGTGCGTGAGTGTGTTTGTGTGTCTATGTAAGCGTTTGAGAATATTGTGTATGAGTGTATACTTATATGGATGAATATATATATATATATATTTATATATATATATATATATATATATATACACAAATATACATATCTATATGCATATATATTAGTTTATACATACGTATATATGTGAGAATA
>NC_142952.1:8173473-8175973 GCF_046866305.1 Octopus bimaculoides
TCTTTTTTTTTTTATTACTATTCATTTCATCATTTTATATAAACGCTAAGAAATTTGATAAAAGTTAAATTATAGCTGTTGTACGTATGGCATATTGCTTGATTTTACCCGCGCTGGCAAAAGCATACTTCCAAAATTATTCGTTATATGATAGGTGGAACTCAACATTATATATGTGGGTGTGCATTTGTGCGTGTCAGAGAGCGACAAAGATTGAGAGAGAGTGCATGAGGGAGTGTGTGTGTGTGTGTGCGAGCGTGCAATCTTCTTGTAAGGAAGGAAGGACATATTCTCTAACAGATACAAAGCTCCATCGCTGGAACGTAGCTAACAAAGACAAATACACAATTCGAACTTAAGAAAACTCTCGCATACTTTTGCCGTTCTGTGTTCAGTTTCTAAAAAATCCCAGTCTATCTAGATTGTCACGAAACAATATTATACATATATAAATATATATATATATATATATATATATATATATATATATATATATATATATATATATATATATATATATATATATATATATATAATCTGGTAATTGCCCATGTTCTCATACTGAATATAAAAGACGCAGTAAATATTTTCTGCGGATATATTCCTGGAATTAGCGCGCCAAAACGAAGACTTTTGAATTTTACCATTAAGCTGTAATTAGCAGAACCATATGCACGCGCACCAATGGCGGTGGGCAACTCTGTATACGATTCTGATGATTACGGTTCATTACAAATCAGGCTGATGAGGAATAGACAAATGGTAAGGATTTGTTAAATCCGGAACTAGTTCCTGTTTAATAATGCTTGTTTAGGTGATTTTAAATGTCTTGCCCGCTCACGTTTTTGGTATGCTGCTATATTTCATGTTGAGAACAATTTAGGTTTTAATAGACACAAGATGTGATCTATTTCTAGCGCATCAATTGTCCACGTTAGTGGTCAACGTTATTTTTTAATATATATATATATATATATATATATATACTTATATAAATTTATACATATACAAGCTTATAGATAGATAGATAGATAGATAGATAGATAGATAGATAGATAGATAGATAGATAGATAGATAGATAGATAAACAAACAGACAAACTGACAGGCAGATCTATTCACACATGTATGCATACACGTGTAACTTTATACACGTGTAACTTTATAGACCTACAAATAAAAGCAACATATTACAATCTACAGTCTCAAGAAATTCGCCGTCTGATTCCATATAACTCGATATCTACTCAAGTATTAAAACACAGTATTTCAATAATTATTATGTTACAATATTTTGATACTCATTTCAGAAAGGAAATAAAATTGGTAAGGTTTTAAACTAAAATGATACATTTGTCTTAATCAAAAATAGCTGACAACGAAATTTATTTCAAATATATTCATATATGTATTCGTATTGATGTTGCGATTCGAATAATATTACAGTTGGAAGATGTCCGAAACCAAATCAGTGTTTAGTACAGAAGTATAGCTAGCTATTATACTATTAAAGCAAATATGAACATATATAAATATATTTCCGATAAATGTATAGCCATTTATCTTCATATACATGCATGCGGATGTGTGCCGAATGTCCAAGTATGAATATGTGCATAATTTGTTCGCGGGCATAAGTACACCCAACGCAAATATTATTACATATATACTTACATGTGGGGGGTGCATGTGAGTGCGTGTGTGTACGTTTTATTACTTGTATATTTTTATTCTTTTATTCTTTTATTTGTTTCAGTCGTTTGATTGTGGCCATCCTGGTGCACCGCATTTAGTCGAGCAAATCGACCCCAGGATTTATTCTTTGTAAGCCTAGTACTTATTCTGTCGGTCTATTTTGCCAAACCGCTAGATTACGAGGAATTAAACACACCAGCATCGCTTGTCAAGCGATGTTGGAGTGAGAGAAACAGACACGCACGCACACACACACACACACACACACACACACACACACACACACACACATATATATATATATATATATATTTATATATACGACAGGCTTCTTTCAGTTTCCGTCTACCAAATCCACTCACATGGATTTGGTCGGTCCGAGGCTATAGTAGAAGACACTTGTCCAAGGTGCCACGCAATGGGACTGAACCCGGAACTATGTGGCTGGTAAGCCAGCTACTTACCACGCAGCCACTCCTGTGCCAATATATAAATATATATGATTGTATGTATACATGTATTTTTGCATCTTATTATTTAGTTATCATAAGTCAGCAAGCTGGCCGACTCGTTAGCACGCCGGATAAAATGCTTCGCTGAATTTCGTCCATTCTCTAGTACGTCCCCATTGTCAGCGTCCTTCCTCGACAGTGTCACCTTACCTCTGCCAACAGCACTAGAAATTCTCCCGTTCTGTTGCCAGAGCAACAACAAGAGCAACAACAACAATAACAACACGAGCAACAACAACACGAACCAACAAAGGACCTTCCACATCACCCTTGTTTCCTGCAAGAAACTGAAGT
>NC_142952.1:8180973-8185973 GCF_046866305.1 Octopus bimaculoides
CCCAGTCAAACCGTTTCCTCTTCGTAATATCAAGAGATGGCGCTATTTTATATCCCGAAATTCAACCATATACATAAATATGAACTGAATCGATGAATAGTGTCTCAATAACTCATTTATTTGATATTTGATTTGCTCTATCTATTCATCTTAAGATCCTTGAATAGAATATTGCTTAATTTGAACTCTCTTTCCCAGTCATAATCAATAAGAGTTTTTCATAACAATCAATACAAAAGAAATCACGCTCAAAACGAATAATAGTGGTCGTAAACTGCATTTTTGCATGATTCCTTTCTCTATTTCGATCCTTAGCGCCTTAGCTTTATGGCTATGGATATTTGTGCTACCAATACATACATATACATACATGCATACATATTTATATATATATATATATATATATATATATATATATATATATATATATATATATATATATATATATATATATATGTATGTATATAAGCAATGTTAATTCTCTAAATGAAGTATTAACAGTAACTGCACGATAAAGTGTCCTAGTGTGTCGATAAGCCAGCTGGAGGAGATGTCCTCCTGGGGCTAAAGCAACAGTAACATCCACCCCTAGGGGTCAGCCACACTTAAGTGGCAATACACTTCACTATATGTATATATATATATTTGTATTAGTAGCACAAATATCCATAGCCATAAAGCTAAGGCGCAAGTTCATACTTCCTGATTTTCTTAAACGATTTGGAAGTAGAAGAAAATGGATATAATAACATTGGGAAACTCGTGGTTTTCGCTGGTATGCCATTAATTAATTAGATAACAAACAAAGACTGCTTCTTCCTTCTTTGTTATTTAATTACTTATAGACATCTAATTAATTACAGCGAAAACCACGAGTTTCCCAATGTTGTTATATCAATTATCTTCTCCTATATAACCTAAACTTCGGTTTACCAAAACCGAACCACCTGCTTACCGTACAACCTTACAAAAGACTGTACCTACCCAGGTAATAACCAGGAGCGACCCTGGATTTAATTATCCCTTAGAGGTATTAAACCCCTCCAACTGATACCTACTATATATATACATATGCATATATATATGCATATATATATTCTTTATTTGTTTTTCTTCTTTAAGCCATTGGACTGTAGCCATACTGGGGTGCAGCCTTAGAGAGCTTAATCGATCAAATCGACCCTAGTACAAATTTATATATGCATATATATATGTGTGTGTGTGTGTGTGTGTGTGTGTGTGTGTGTGAACATATTTATTTTTTTTTTTTTTTTTTTTATGTGTTTCAGCCAAGTGGCTGCGTAGATTTATTGTATGTTTATACATTATAGCGTTAAGAAACCAACCTTAAACACAGTTTTGATTACACTTATTGATAACCGTTAGAATTATCGACTCCCAAAGTATATATTGTTCTCCCATTGAGAGCGGAATTGTGTATATTTGCTTGTTTTGTCTGATTTTTGATGGGTTTCTTTTCGGCTTTTCTATGTTTATATCATTGTTTTCCGTTTTTACTTATAATATATCAATTTTTATTTTTATTTTCTTAGTTTCCCTGTATCGAAGCTACAGTTTGTAGAATGGGGTGTTTTATATGTTTGTATGTATGTCTGCATACACATACATACACGCAACCGCACACACACATATGCATATATATAGATGTATGTCTTTGCATATATGTATATTTATTTGCACACACATATACATAGAGCAGATATATATATATATGTATATATATATATATAGATATATATATATATATATATATATATATATATATATATATATATATATATATATATATATATATATATATATATATATATATATTATTTTGTTTAAAAGAGTTCCAACACTGTCTGTTTTTTATGTTTTATTTATATTCCTGCAGAACCAATGTGGGGTATAGAATATGGAATATACAATATATAATATAATATACAATATATAATATAAAATAAAATAAAATAAAAATGGATGGCACCATGAAATAAAGTATTGAATGTAGATGAAATATTGAGTGTTCAATATAAAGGATCAAATATATAAATATAAATATAAATATATAAAGTCGACTCGAGTTTCAGGGCTATTTCCCTTCGTCATGGCCGGTATACTTGTATATATCTAAATACATTCACATGTACACACACGTAGGGGGATAGATAGATAAATGAATAAATAAATAGATAGATAGATAGATAGATAGATAGATAGATAGATAGATAGATAGATAGATAGATAGATAGGGGTAGGTTGAGTATAAAAAATATTTAAAGAATTGTATCTGGTTGGTGGGAGAGTCAAGAACAGACTGAATCAAAGAGAAAATGAAGTGAAAACTACCATTGTAGTTGAAGCGCCTTAAACAGAAGAAGAAAGCTGTTTGCTATTTTATATAAGCTTAGAGCTTTTGCCGATCATCGCGCAATGACTAAGGAAAATAGTCTAATAAAGGGGGAATACAAGCCCACGACAGAAGAAGGAAGGCTTGACTTTTTGAAATCTTTACACATCAATAACCGGTACTCTACACAGAACACTTCGCCATTCTTCATTTTCCTTGTTACGAAAAAGAACTGCCTCCAGGTCTCAGTTATTCTCCGCTGTCCAAGAAGGAAAATTTAATAAATTATATAAAAATAAAGGAACATTAATATGTTTGGCATTCAGGACACATTCTATGCATACTTTATTATACAAATTCATGCAACCGGCTCTTTGGAATTATTTTCCCGTTGATACTTTTTGTTTTAAAGAATATAAACACAGTCACTTTATATTCCTGGCCCGATTTCAAATTTGTGTAGCTTTAGCTATTGATCTAGCAGTGTGTGTTGTGCGTATGTGTGTGTGAGTGTGTATATGCATATATTCGTATATATATATATATATATATATATATATATATATATATATATATATATATATACACACAAAAGTACCTTTTAATTTTTTTTCCCGGCAGAAAGGTATGAAAATAATTCAAAGATATTCGTGCATATACGTGTGTGTGTGTGTGGTGTGTGTGTGTGTGTGTGCGTGTGTTTGTGAATATATGTATATATATGTATATATGTATTTATATGTATATTTATACACATATAAATATATATATACATGTATATAATGTATATATATATATATATATATATATATATATATATATATATATGTGTATATGTCCGTACGCGTGTGTGTGTATGTATTTATGTATTTATGTATATATATATATATATATGTATATATATATGTGTGTATGTATGTATGTATGTATGTATGTATGTATGCATGCATATATGTATGATAAATATATATCTATATACACCTAGATACCTAGATACATATATATATATATGCATATATGTAAGTGTATATGTATGAGTATATATCTCTGGTTGCGTGTGTTTATGCCTCTGAGGTGCATTTATTTATATAAACTTTACATAAGAAACGTGTTACAAATTTAACGTAAACAAACAATGCACTGTAATACCATATTATATATGTATATTCTTCTACTGCCTCCTTTTCTTTATTCTCTTCGCCATTCATCTTCTTTCATGTAGTCTACTTTATAATATACGGTAGATCTTATGATTGTGCTTACTATTCAGCCTCTCTTGTGTGTTAGAAGGAAATATAGATATCTATGTATCTCAGTGTGTTTATGTACGTGTGTATCTCTGTATGTGTGTGTGCACGTTTGTTTATCGTAGTATCGTAATAGTGTTGCAGTGTATAATATGTAAGAAATAACATAAGTACATACATACACACATATATACGTGTACATGTGTGTGTGTTTGTGTACGTATGTATATATATATATATATATATATATATATATATAAGGTTTTTAACTTTAAAATTTTCATTTTCTCTTCTTGTTTTCATTTTCCCTTCTTCTTTTCTCACCTTTTCCTTTTGAACTTCCTCCTCATTTTAACATACATATCTCTTCACTCCTCTCTATCCACTTAATACTACCACTGCATTCTCAAATTTTCATTCACACAAGACTCTGGAAAATTATATATATATATATATATATATATATATAATTTAGGGAAAAAACACAATTCTTGAATTCATCCATGAAAATCCAGTGACATATAGAAAAATTTTATAAGTAAATACACTAAAATGACCTATAATAAAAATACAAAGTAATAAATATTAAAATAATAAAATAATATGCATATATTCCACGTCCTCGCGTTGTTGTTTTTTCGTGGTTTTTCTTGCTTGTTCATGCTTGAATATCGTATATATATATATATATATATATATATATATATATATATATATATATATATATATATATATATATATATAACGGAGTCTTGTGTGAATGAAAATTTGAGAATGCAGTGGTAGTATTAAGTGGATAGAGAGGAGAGAAGAGATATGTATGTTAAAATGAGGAGGAAGTTCAAAAGGAAAAGGTGAGAAAAGAAGAAGGGGAAATGAAAACAAGAAGAGAAAATGAGAAAAAAGATTGAAACAATACTACCACTACATACTCAAATCTTCATTTACACCACAAAACCCCTTTGAATGAAGAGCATATGGAATCTACGTCTCCACACTTTCCATTTTTAATGACCAAATATGATGTCCTATTGGAATTTACATACCACGGACAAGAAACATTTCTACAACTTCTAAGTATCACCTTCCTTGTATAATGGAACTGCAACTATAACATCTTTATATATTTTTATTTTTATTTCTACATTCATTCTCCTATTTCCATCTATACTCCTTATTACCTTCCTTTTCTAAAATACCTCCTTATATTGAACTGTATTTAACCATCTCACATCGTCTCTGATGAAGGGATATCCCAAATATCCCAGAAACAGCTGTAAAACTAACTTTCTCTTTATAAATGTCCTGAAAATTCCACACGGTCTTGGTTTTATTGTTTACATTGTGAGTACAGTGTAGGTATTGAAAAGCTTCGATATATATTTACAGCAATGTTGGAG
>NC_142952.1:8190973-8198473 GCF_046866305.1 Octopus bimaculoides
TATATATATATATAGATCTATATGCATACATGTATATGTATACACATGTGTAGATGTATATATATATATATAGATGTACATGTAATATATACATATATATACATATATATACATGCATACAGATATCTATACATATATACACCCATCACACACAAACACATGCACACAAACACACACATTAGTCATTTGTTTTCTTATCCAAAACTACGTCAAAAGTACTGAACGGATCTTTATGAAATTTGGAAATTATATTCTATGTATAACGGCCATAACTCCCATGAAAATTCATATATTTTTGATGTTGATGAAATTTTAACCCGAACATAACAGATGAGCATTATTTGTAATTCAACGGTACAACAGTGTAAGACTACCCTTTCAGATATACTTTCATTGTGATTTCTGCAATGTGGTGCATAAATTGTCAAGTAAATGAGATACATCTTTGCCTCCACTGATTCACTTGCAAAGCGTTGAGTAAAATTATTTCGTTGCAGACCTCCTTTGGGTCTTTTTATTATCACTACGACACACATAGTCCCCAGTTGGTAACATTGATTTCAAGGCCCTCCTAGATGAGAGACTGGCATTCCACTTAATGTCTATGTTCCATGCTGGCATGGATTGGAGAGTTATTAATGTAGAAATATGGTATCGTAGCTACTAACAGTTGAGGGTTGCGTAGTCTAGACGGCGTTTTTAGATTTCATTATTCTTTAACCCGGGCAAAGCCGGGTATTTCTGCTAGTTAAATATATTTTATATGAGTACAGCGTATAAAACTAAAATAAAAAAAATAACGAAGGTTGGAATATTTGCTAGAACAGCTGCAGTGGCTTGAGGCTTTTTGTTTGTTGATTTTTTGAGGATGGGACAAGATGGCTCTTTATAGTCGGCCCGATGATATGCAATGGGATTGAAACCAGAGCTATATGGTTGGGAAAGAGGCTTCTTACCACACAGCCATACCTGCGCCTTAAAAAGTTGCCCGCAGACGGCAATCAGTGCGCTTCCATTAAGCTAAACCTCCCCTGACTTTATATATATATATATATATATATATATATATATATATATATATATATATATATATATATATATATTCGAGGGGTGCTGTAAACTTCCTGGCTTTGGGTAAAAGAAAATACAGGAGAATCAGTTATGATCTTATTCAACTTATTCCCCTCTCAGATTCTGAGACTTATTGCAGCAGTCCGTCAGTTTTTCTAAGACCTGTAAAAGAACTCGGAAGATTGGGCCTCCAGCCGAGCCTTTCGCGACACTTTTAAAGCCAGGAACTTCTCAGCACCCACGCATATATATGATATATATACACCTGCTTAATGTCGTACTTCTGTTTTAACGACAATTAGTTTTACTGACAGACACTAACTTTTGTGCATAACAATTTCGTTCAGTTACCCCTAGTTTAATTCTATGTACGGAAAGGTATTCCTTAAACGTTTGACAAATTTTAGAGGTCATTAGCAGTCAATTTATTTCACAGCTTGAGATCTTTATTGTCTTTTATATCGCTTTCATTCTACACCTGTATCTGAGTGAATACACCTAATGACAGTGCAAAACGTAGTGATAGTTCAAGTGTCTTATTTGTTCAAATGTTGCTGTGTATTGTGTTTAGTTGCTCAGAAGTATTTGTGTGTAATGCTTGTTTGTGTTCTGTAGCTTTACGTTTCCGTAATACGGACTGCTGCCTGCCTACACGAGGCAATGTTGAACAGTTCCTGGCTTTGAGTAAAAGAAAATACAGGAGGAATCAATTAAGATATTATTAATCATATACTCCTCTGCGATTCACACACATTGCATCAGCCCTTCAGTTTTTGTAAGCCCTGTAAAAGAACTCCGAAGGTTGGACCTCCAGCCAGGCCTTTCGCAATACAATTAATGCCACGAACCTTTCGTCAGCCCCTCATAAATGCATAAGTTCATATGGAATTGACCACCTCAATCGCCGTATCTTGTTATGTGTGGACGCGAGGCTATATGTATCTTAAAATGTTTGTATTCCTGTGTGTATGGCGTGTATGCATATCCTTATGTAATTATGTACGTATATATGAGGTATATGTGTGCGTATGTGTGTGCGTGTGTATGTACGTGTGTGTGTGCCTATATTATATGTATGTGTGTGTCTTTGTACATATATATATATATACACACACACACACACACACACATATATATATATATATATATATATATATATATACAAGTCGACTGGACGATATGGTATGCTTGGTAAGATTATATGTGTATATATGTATGTATTTAAGTATCTATATATGTGTATATATAGATAGATATTTATAATTATATATATTTATACTAATATATGTGTATGCGAGTTTGTATGTATGTGTATATGTGTATGTTTTTATGCATATGTATATGTATATATATAAATGAATATACATACATACATACATACATACATACATATATATATATATATATATACTTGTGCTCAACATACCAATTTCATGCGTCAATAATTAATAATGATATTCTCTTTCCGGTCAAACCGGACGTTACTGAATCTATTTTAAAAACACTTCGTAACAAACCTGCTATTTGCAAATATCAATTTTAATTTGCTGCATGATGAAACCGTAAGGATTCCATACAATTCGTTGCTTCACATCATACGCCATGTTGTCTACACCTCTCTACTCTCTGCTATACATTTTCTATTAACCAATAAAGTGAGAGATTAATGAGGGCTTATCTATGTGAGGGGTAAACAAATGAGGGTGGTCTAAGGACTAAATCCGGTTTGCTATGCTTTACAATAGATTCTTGGGTTCGCTTGTGTATATTTATTTGTGTGTGCTACAAATGTTCGCACGCATATACATATACAACGGGGCACAAGTATGACTTAATGGTAAACATATATGGTTTTAAAATTGTGAGGTTCTTGGTTTGGATGCCTGCTTCCACCCCAAACAGCTTCTTCTAGTGTTATGTGCAGTAATGTCAGGTTTTAAACCTTGTAAATAACATTGGACCATCGAAACTGTGTGGAGACCTCTCCACTCGTGCCCTGACACCAACTTCCTCCCTTCCCTTCTACCCGTGTTCCTTCCCGTTGAATAGCATAGGCTCTCGAAACGTAAAAGACTTCCCCGAGCGTCAAACTAACATACCTGCTTCTTTATACACCTGTCTTCGTCATTTGTTTTTCTGTAAATTTTAACTATATATATATATATATATATATATATATATATATATATATATATATATACATATACAAACATACATTGATGGAGACACTGAAATTATGTGCGTATAACAATATGAGATGGGGTAAGGATAGATAGATACATAGATAGATAGATAGATAGATAGATAGATAGATAGATAGATAGATAGATAGATAGACAGACACACAGATGGACGGACAGACAGACAGACAGACAGACAGAGACAGACAAACAGAAAATTAGTTAAACATGAATTGAAAACAAGATATGAGGAGAGCAATAAAAAAGGATGAGAGAAAACTTGGAAATGGTAAAAGAGATAAGTGAAGAGAGAATTTAAGTATAACAAAAATCAGAAATCTTCAGGAATATTCGGTTATTCGGAAATTTTTCAAAGAATTTTTGAAGCGATTTCAGGCCCTCATTGAAGGTTTTTGAAATATCAAATTTAAAAAACGCAAGGAATTAATCTTTCTGTTTGCGAATTTAGAACACACGACTTAATTATGAAGTAGATGGCGAGAGACATTCTTCGGCAATTGTTTCCTTATGTTCGTTGTATATGTGTGTGAGTGTGCGTGTGTTTGTGTGCGTGCTTGCATGTGTGTGTGTGTGTGTGTGTGTGTATGTGTGTTTCTTCTAATACTTCAATTATCCTTAGAATTAATTCATTCGTTGATTTTGAAGTATTTGTAACTTTTTGATGCGAGTGTATTTCCTAATTCCGGTAATATCTAAGATTTCACCAAACCTCTGAAACGTAGGAAAAACGTGCCGAACAAGAATTCTTCGTAAAAATCTTTACTGTTTGAAGCTTATCAAAACAATGAAAATAAAGTAAAGTATCCGCCCTTTTGTCCATCCCCCACCCCAATAGTCAAGGGCGGGGGTGTTGGGATAGAGTCTTCAGGCATTTCCTCCATAGGGTCCTCTCAGAAGGAACTGTTATTACGCTTTCCAGCAAGATTCCCTATGACCAGCTGAGACTACGGATATCGTCCGACCATCTCATTCTTGGTCTCCCCCATTCTGGGTCTCGGCTTAAAGCATCCGCCTTGAGATTCTTTCATGCAGCATTCTAATCCCATTTCCGTATTACCAGATCTGCTGTGCCCTCTTAATGCGGAGAAGTAGAAGTTCGACTTGGAGAGATTCCCTGATTTCCGGGCTATGCAACCTGTCGAGTAATGTTACTCGAGAGACACTTCGGAGAAACCCCCATTTCAAGTACTTGTACTCACCATCGCATTCTTTCAATCTTTACCTAGCATCCATGGCCATAAAATAGAATAAATGAAGGAAAATAACTCAAATGGAACAACGATACTGATTTTGGTAATTCAGTTAGATAATGATGTACAGAATGAAGCACACAAAAGAAATTCCTAATTTATTGAAAATTAATTCTTTGTTGCAGACTGAAATCAAAAAAATATAATGGTAATCGTTAGGCACTTTCAAAGAGAATGGGTACTGGTTTCCTGAAAGTTATTTTAAATACCAAGAAGAGTTTGATCTTTGTTTTCAAGCAAGAAACAACTATGAACATAGGTTTTGATCTAATATAGTGTTTCTCAGCCAGGGTTCATATGGTACGTGAGGGTCCATATAAGATTTTGAGGGGTCAGTGCAACAAGATAATAAACTGGAGATCTACAACAGTATTATAAGGGCCTCTAAAAAATGTTCCTTTAAATGTTTGAATTGGTATGTATTGCAAGAAACAGCTAAGTTTCTTACACTGACATTTTACATTGCTCAACCTACACGAGTTAATGTGTGAAAAACAAAATAGGAATTTTGAAAGAAGTTTCTATAAAGCTAGATTTTAAACATCGAAGGTTATGGGGGTCGACAGGAATAAAATAGTAATCAAAGGGATCCATAGGTAAAAAAAAAAACGGTTGAGAACCCTTGAGTTATTAGGTCCCGTCAGTATGCGTAGCGTTGTTTCACCGTTTAACTAGGTGAACTGTGTACCCACGCGTCAGGTGTTGAAGTGGTCACAGAGCAACGTGATGTGAAAAGTTGTGCTCAGAACCACAACGCAGCACCAGGTCCAGGAATTGGAGCCACAATTTTACATACATGCACACATACACACGCATACATACATGCATATACATACATATATACATATATACATACGTACGTACACACATACATACACACGTACATACACTGTAACTCGGGGTTATAGAAGACATTTAACAAAGGTGCGGTGGTGTGGGACTGAAACTGAAACTTCTTGGTTGCAAAATGAGCTCCTTAACCATTCAGCCATGCGAGCGCGTAATGCCCTACTAATTTCATAGAAGCATCTTGTTTTAAAATATAAACAAATTATATTTTAAATTAAATATAGCTTCAATTTATTTTCCAGCTGTCTTAAGTTTGTGTGTTTGTGTGTTGTGGGGGAACGTGTATATGATTGAATGCATAACTGTGTGTGTATGTATGTATATATATATATATATATATATATATATATATATATATATATATATATATATATATATATATACATATGTGTGTGTGAGAGAGAGAGAGAGACAGAGGGGGAGAAAGAGATATATATGTGCGTGTATATACATATATATATATATATATATATATATATATATATATCTTTTTTTTTAAAGAAAACATACTTATTGTAATTTTAATATAACAAAATGCTTTAATAAATTTCAATTTATTTTCAGACTGTTTGTTTTTATAAGAAAATAAATGACAAAGGAATACTTACATGGATGAAAATGTTGTTTATAGCACAGATTATGCGCATTATTTTAACTTATTCGTTTTCATAAACCAATACAATAATTTTAATACCTTTTTTTTTAAAATAACGTGTTTAAAGTGTTTGATGTAAAGTGACCACCACTTCATACAACTGCTTTCCGATTATTAACAAGATTTATTGAATAACAGTCCACCATATTTTCTCAATAAGGTGATGAGCTAGCAGAATCGTTACCACGCCGGATAAAATGCTAAGTCGCATTTCTTCCAGTTCATTCCGTTTTGAGTTCAAATTCCGCCGAGATCAACTTCGCTTTTCATTCCTTCGTGATCGATAAAATACGTAGCAGTCAAGCACTAGGGTCGATGTAATTGATTAACCATCACTCGCTTCTCAGAAGTGGTGAGTTCCTACCAAAATCTCAAAGGACGTTAAAGTCGACGAGATGGCAGAATCGTTAGCCTGTCGGACAAAATTCTTAATGATAATTCTTCCGGCTTCTTACGTTGAATTCGATAACTGCCAAGATCAACTTTGCCTTTCATCCTTTCGAGATGGATAAAATAAGTACCAGTCAAGTACTAGGGTCGATGAAATCTATTTGCCACTGCTCTCAGAATTAATGAACTTTGACCCTAGAACAGACCGACATCTCGTTCAGTAGAGAGTGACTTATATACTGTGTATATAAGTCTCGGTGTCATATATACTGTGGAAACCAGATAAACGGACTTATGAGCCTTAGGCTTGAGGACAATGAGCAAAACTTTCACAGACACAGGTGTAGCTGCGTGGTAATAAGCTTGCTTCCCAATCACATGGTTCCGGTGACGACTTGGCTACCTTCTAAACATAGAAGGGACAAACAAGGACAGGCAAAGGGATTAAGTCGATAACATCGACTCCAGTGCGTAAATGGTACTTAATTTATCGACTCCGAGGATGAAAGACAAAGTCGACCTCGGCGGAATTTGAACTCAGAACGTAACGGCAGACGAAATACCGCTAAGCATTTCGCCCGGCCTGCTAACGTTCCTGCCAGCTCACCGCCTTCATTAGATAGACCATTATCTGATCTCTATATATGTATGTGTGCTTGTGTGTGAGTGTGTGCGTGTGTGTGCGCGTGAATGTGTGAGTAGGGAGGGGTTGTGCTGTCGTTTACACG
This sequence comes from Octopus bimaculoides, assembly GCF_046866305.1. Taxonomy (NCBI): domain Eukaryota; kingdom Metazoa; phylum Mollusca; class Cephalopoda; order Octopoda; family Octopodidae; genus Octopus; species Octopus bimaculoides. The sequence goes on from NC_142952.1 coordinate 8,198,118, forward strand.
GTTGGTTGGTTCTGCCAGTTACTGTTCAAATCGTAATCCTATACAACGAGGGAGAATATTTTTTTAGTGATATTGTTATTTTTAAAAATGGTGCACGCAAAAATTATTCATTGCAATGGGAATAACAAATAGAAAACTCGTATATATAGATAGATGCGTATGCATATATATGTATGTGTATGTATAAGTATGCATATATTTATATGTGTGTATATATGTGTGTGCGTGTGCGCGCACGTGTATATGTGTTCGCGCGCGTCTGTGTGCGTGTGTGTATGGCTGCCCATCTGCCTGAATACCAGTCAGTTTTTACAGTCTTTGTTAAGGTCTACGTATTTTTTTTTCCATTCCGTTCT
>NC_142952.1:8208473-8228473 GCF_046866305.1 Octopus bimaculoides
TCTGCTCGCAGTAATAGTTTATGTGAAGCAAGAATTTTCCTGTGAAAGTAGTAAATATGTTGACAGTTGTTTTTTTTTTTTAAAGTTCAAATATTTTGACTGTCGTGGAGACTGCCGAATGCAAGAATTGCTTGTCATTACGCTTCTCTGTTCAGGTCACTAATCTCTTGTCTGTCTGTCTGTCTAATCTGTAAATCCAGTCTTTTAATACACTGTATAACAAATCTGACCAGACAGATTTGCGACAGCGTTAACACTCAAAATTTCTGTTACATGTAATCCAATCATTCATCAACAGGTGCTTGCGTAGTATACTTAAAATCAGATGGCCAGAACACATAAGCAATATGGAGCTATGGCAAAGAACGAATCAAGTTCCGATTAGAGAGCAAATATTTAAGAAAAAGTAGAAGTGGATTGGTAGCACAATTAGAAAGGACACACCAAATGCAGCGAAAAGTGCTTTACAGTGGAATCCAGATGGATATAGAAAGAGTGGTAGGCCTAAGAACTCGTGGTGTAGATCAACACAAAAGGAACTAGAGAAAGGGGGACATTCATGGCAGGGTATAAGTACAGAAGCGAGAAATTATGCGACATGGAATTCAATTATTAGTGGCCTATACTCCGAGTTGGAGAGTTAAAGGCAAGAAGAAAAAACATGTAATTTTATTAACCAGATTTTTGCTCACGTCATTACGCAATTTGTCAGAAATCTGGTTGTCGTTAACCTAAAATTTTCTGATTGAAAACAACAAAATTTTTTGATTGCTGTTTATCAAAACTTTTCTGACTGAAACACTGGGGTCAATATAATCAACTTACTGGCCTTGTGCCAACATGTGAAGCTAATGTTATTTAGATATTTAAGGCGGCGACCTGGTGGAATCGTTCGCACGCCGAGAAGAATGCTTAGCAGCGTTTCGTTGCTGCTTAAGTTTTAAATTCCCTCCAAGGTCTACTTTGCCTTTCATCCTTTCAGCGTCGATAAAATAACTAGCGGTTGAACCTGGGATCAATGAAATCGATTTACTCCCTCACTCGAAATTGCTGGCTTTGTACCAAAAGTTGGAATCAATATTATTTAGATATTTTTGTTAATATTAATAATATTAACCTTATGCAGACATGCACGCATTATATCTCGCTACCTTCTTCAATCAGAAATTTCCTTCTCTCAAACTTTTAGCCGTTCTCGGTCAGACACAATCAATTCTAAGATACTGTCGGATTATCTTTTTTCCGCTGAGATTTATTCAGTCCTGAGAATAAAAGAAATTTTGTACGTTTTGGAAATAATTAATATTGATAATTTTGATTACTAAATTTATAGTTTTGGAAATAAATATTCTAAAAAGTTAATCACTTATAAGCATGGATGTATGGTAAGAAACTTGCTTCACAACTATATGGTTTGGGGTTCAATCCCACAGCGCAAGTGTCTTCTGCTATAACCTCGGACCAACGAAAGTCCTGTGGGCGGATTTGGTAGACGGAAACTGAAAGAAGCCTGTCGTATATGTGAATGTCTGTGTATGCTGGCGTGTGGATATGTGTAAGAGTGTATGTGTGTGTGTTTGTGTGTGGGTTTCGTGTCTGTTCCCCACCACCGTTTGACAACCGACATTGGCTTATTTACATTCCCACAATTTGGCCGTTCGTGTACGCTGGGGCAAATTTGCTCGACTGACTACTTTAAGATGGTGCTACAGTATGGCCGCAATCCTTTGAATGTCAACAGTAGAACCAGATCTCACATATCAGCTTTTCTTATCGTCAATAACCATTTCAAACTCATTACTTGCAAATATCATTCCATGCAGTTAGTATCGGCAGCTGAGACAGATTGTTTGAATTGTATAAGTTTCCGAAAATAATAGTTAAAATTGTGAAGAGCATGTAAATATGTATAACAGCAAATTATTATAATTGAGGCATAACATGGAAGCGAATTAATGGTGGGAATTTACAGGAAAGACAAAGAAAAAAAGAAGTGTATCGGTAACTTCGAGGAGTTTAAATTAAGATATAATACTTTGTAGAAAACTAAGACGCTGATAGCGGTGAATTATACGACTAACAACACTTTGCATTAGCTCATAGCAAAATGAAATTGATAAAAACTAATACTATTCATAGCTGGCAGACGTGCATAAAATATGTGTGTCTATGTGTGTGTATATATATATATATATATATATATATATATATATATATATATATATATATATATATATATATATATATATATATATATATATATATATATATATATATATATATATATATATCTATGTATATGTGTTTTATCTATCTATCTATCTATCTATCTATCTATCTATCTATCTATCTATCTATCTATCTCTGATCTGGACGGATGCTAGTCACATCGGCTCGCAAGTAAGTTGGCCTTTTATATGTCAAAACTTTTGCAGTTTTAAACTATTTTTTGTGGAAGAGGTGTATAAGTCTATACACTTCGACCCTATTGGGTTTTTGTAATAGGAAGTGGCTCCTTCTGGAGTTTATTTCCAAAAGTTTTTGATTTTTCTCCGGCTTATTTGCCATATTTCGTAAAAGAAATATGGCTAGGCCTTCACACGTGGTCGATTTGCCTCTAACAGCAGGCAAGGAGACTGACCAACAAGTCGTTCCGCATGAACGAACACAAGACGTAGAGACCGGGAATGCTGCGTTTACTACTACTGCCTTCACCACCTCCACTACCACCATTACGACCGCCACCAACGACAACAAAACCAAAACCACTACTGCCACCGTCATCGCAGCCACCACTACCACCAAGAACAACAATAACAAAAAGAACAACAACAACTCCACTCCTCTTTTGTTCCTTTCACCACAGACAACGGAAGGAGAGAAAGAGAAGAGCATGATGGCCAAACAATTTGCTCAAATACGCCTGAACGCCGAAGAAAATTATGAAAAAAATTTCCCGCCACTTCGTAACTCATATGAAGGTCAGAGGAGTACACAAGAAGAAGGTCACCCATCTGCCACAACAACAACACCTGCCAGCATCACAACCGCCAACAACAACGCTAATACAGCAACAGTCACCTCTGCCATCAACACCAGCAGCACCACCAACAACAACAATAACAAGATCAAAACAAACTTCGCCGAGGCGATAAAGGAAAAAACGACGGTAGTATCTTTTACTGCACAGCAGATAAAAGATACAAAGGCTTTACTTACGAAAGAAAATGACGAGGTGCGGATCAACATACCACAAGACATTTTAGAAGACACAAGCAAAAAGACCATTATTTATAAAATTTTAAACTCAAAAACAAAAAAACCAGAAAAAGCAAGCACGGAAAAGATCGAGAAATGCTTGAGATCTGTATGGCAATATAAGGATTATGTAACTTGGTGGCATAAATTTGCCCATGTGCAAGTTATTTTTCAAAGTGAAGAGTTAGCGAAACGATTCTCAACGCTAACTCTTAAGACAGAAGAGTTAACAATGATACCGAGTTACCTTGGTCAGAGGGTAACAAGGGTTATCATAAAAAATATTCCTCCCACGGTAGACACACTATGGATAACATCAGCCGTATGTGTCGATATGGAGGAAGTTGATATATTGCAAATTAATGTTTCTGAAAAGCAACAGTGGGTGGGTAAAAAAATGGAGATCCTTCTCCATATTACCCAGGAGTCACTAAATAAAATACCCACCTACATAAAGTTACCATCAACGCAAAGGCTGTATGTAGTGGTGGAAGGCAGACGACCACGCTGTTACATATGTGGCAGTGAAGCTCACTTCCAAAAGGACTGCAATTCTGCCGCGAAACAACAGCAACAACAACAACAACAGCCACGGGAAAACCAAAAACCCAAAACACCAGCATTATTACCCACACCACCGTATGCACAACTGATCAAGCAGCTATATGCGAAAACGAAAGAACGGCAACAACGAACAAACCAACCCAACCAAACAACACCACCACCTGAGTCAAAAACAGAAACAACACCACCAACAACAACTAAAGACAGACCAACACCAACACCAAGAACAACAACCAAGAAGACAACCACTGAGAACGAAGAAAAGACCAATACTACTCCCAATTCCCCAACAACACACACACCACACACACCACACACCACAACACCATCGACAAACACACAAATAGAACCAAATGCTTTGCCTTTACCCCCTTCTGATTCGTCAGACATTTCGTCTAACGATGAAAGTTCTACAGAATGGCAAATAGCCACAGGAAGTAAAAGAAAAAGATCAAAAACAACCCCAAAATTAAATGCATGCAAAGCAGGGAAATATGTAACCGCTGAAAGCCCCTTGCACAAACAAACCAGCACCAACATCACAAAAACACACACAATGCTATCAGCGATAGACACAACAAACACAAAATTAATGGACTACATCATATCGCAAACAAACATTTCTGAAGATAATTATAAGCTGAACAATCATCCACGCACTACACCACCGAAACACATCAAAATAGTTCACATCACACAAACGCAGCACCACACACTCAAAACCCTCTTTCCAAATGCGGTTGGGGGGTTCCAAAAATATTTATCAAAGAAACTCTTCAAAAACCTCATCCAAGATACTTCAAAAGAAGAGGAAGCTAAAACTTTCGAAACGAGTAAGTAACCTTCTCTCTTGTCTCTTTTACTGTCGTGTATGAAACACAAATTTCGACTTCAACTATGCTTAAATTAGGTTGTGTAAATGTACGTGGCTTGGCGTCAGCTTGGAAGCAAGGTTACCTTCTAAATGACATCAAGTCACAGAACATAGAAATCATGGCTATCAGTGAAACCAGACTCAGTAACCCGCGGGCCCTCAAGTCCATGTTTGGTGGACATTTCGACATTTATTTTTCTCCCTGTCTGCCAAACATGGGTGGTGGTGGTACCGCGGTGCTTTTTCGGAAGAGTCTGAACCTAAAAGTAAGGTCAATATTCCTAGACCCGGAGGGTAGGCTGGTTGTCTTGGACGTCGATAGCACAAACGGGTGTGCTTTCCGTCTGGTGGCAGTGTATGCACCGTCCTTAACGGGTCGGGCGGATTTCCTTAGACGTCTAGAGGTTTTCCTGGGAACGTCACGACCTTTACTGTTAGTAGGGGACTGGAACGCTACCTTGGACACGCATATAGACTATGTGGGAGTGGATAGGAGTAGAAGGGGATGTAAGTGCCTCAAAGACCTGCTCAGACGTTTCCATTTGTCTGACAGGTTCCGACTCGACCATCCGAACGTGCCAACGTGGACTTGGACAAACCGCGTCGGATCGTCGAGATCGTATCTAGATAGAGTTCTATGTAGGACAGCGGATAGAGATAGTGTAGGATGTCCACAATTTAAAATAGTCAGCTACACAGATCACAAGTTTGTGACGTGTACGCTCGACTTAGATAAGACACATAGGCAGGGTCCCGGTTACTGGAAACTGAACGCTTCGCTCTTAGCGCGGCAGGTTTACAGGAACCGGATTAGCGAATTAATTAAGAGGGCGTTAACAGGAGCCATCGTTAACAACCGCTGGTGGTTTGCCCTGAAAATGGCAATCAAATCGGAATCTATTAGGTTTAGTAAAGAACTAGCGATAGATCGAAATAGAGTAGAGGGAGACTTAGTTAAGAAACTAGAAGAGGCACTTACAACTGGCAGCGCAACCAACGTTTTGGCTGCGAGGATGGCCCTCGACCAACACCTCAACGCCAAACACGAAGGTTGCGTCGTCAGAGCTAAAATGCGTGCCTTAAGGAACGAAGGGATCGAAGCTGCGCGAGAAGCCCGGGTGGCGGAGGCGCAACGCGGTAACAGAGCCACCATTCGGTCTCTAATCGATGAACAGGGATGTAGTCTGCTCGAACCCGAAAGGATGTGTGGGGCCTTTCAACAGCACTTTGCTCGACTGTTCGGTGCGAGCGGTGAGTCGGAACGCAGGATGGACTTCACTGCCTACCTGACCGGCCTGCCGCGGCTCTCGGCGGGAGAGGCAGAGTGTTGTGAGGGTCCCATCACAGCTGCTGAAGTAAGGGATGCTATGGCGGGCTGCGCGAGGGATAAGTCACCTGGATTGGATGGTCTACCCTACGAGCTGTATTGTCAAATGCCAGACTTGTTTGGCGACCTCTTGGCATCAGTCTACTGCAACTGGCAACAAAACGGGAGAATTCCCGGTTTCGTGAGCCGAGGTGCAGTGACATTGCTGAAGAAAGACCCAAACAAGGGGAATTTTATAGATAATTTCAGGCCCATCACTCTGCTCAACGCAGACTTGAAAATTTTGGCCAAAGTAATAGCCGAGAGGTTGGCGCTTGTCATCGATAAACTGGTCGACAGGGCGCAAACATGCGCCGTGCCGGGCAGAAGTATCCATGACAACCTCCACCTCATGCGCTACATCATGGACAGGGTAGTTAAGGATCCTGGCATGGGTGGGGCGCTGATCAATTTAGATCAATCTAAAGCCTTCGATAGGGTCGACCATCGATACCTAGCGGCCGTCCTCAGGGCAGCTGGCTTTGGTCCCGTCTTCCGCGGTTGGATCGCTGCCTTGTACAGCGGCATCCGATCGGTAATACGGGTAAACGGTCACCTGTCAAAACCGTTCGACATCACGCGTTCGGTCCGTCAGGGATGTCCCTTGTCGGCGCTTCTGTATGTATTGACGATCGAACCACTACTGCGGAAGCTGGCGACACTGAGGGGTATCCCACGAGAGCTGGGTTGCGGGACGAGCGTGTCTGCATATGCGGACGATGTCACCGTCATAGTGTCGAGCGAAAAGCACGTCGAGATGCTAGGCGAGACACTTAAAGAATACGAAACGGTGACAGGAGCAAAAATTAACCCGGAAAAGTCAGTGGGTTTGTTACTCGGCACCTGGAGAAGCAAGCCCATACCGTCCAACAGTGACTCCGTAGTGGGACGCTGGACGGACGGACCGGTTAAACTGCTCGGGGTCTGGTTCAGTCCGGACCTCCAAATGGATAAGAACTGGGACGAGATCACCAGTAGAGTGATCAAACTCAGCCAAACATGGGCTGAGAGAAAGTTATCTCTAAAAGGCCGGGCGGAGGTGGCTAATGTGTATATCGCATCAGTCATCGATTACCGCCTGACCGTCGTGCCTTGTCCCGATGCCACCATCACGAAACTAGAACGCATACTTTTCCGCTTTCTGTGGAAGGGTGGCGTTCCGATGGTGAGGCGATCCATTTGCTGTCAACAACCGTTACGTGGAGGACTAGGGATGCCGTGGTTAATGATGCGCAGACATGCGCTGAGACTGCGGCATCTCTGGAACTTCATTGACGACGGTGAACAGGTGTGGGCGCCGTTTGTGAGGCACGCCTTCCCGCAGCTCGTCTCACTCACCGAACTGCAAACATGGATCAGGAAGAGACCGAAACTGGGCGAATGGCACCGCGAGTGTCGCCAAGCTCTACAACAGCTCTGCCGTCCGGGATCAAACTTGTGCAACTTCCAAACGACCAATGCGTTCTATAGAGGACTAGTGGAGGGGAGGTCTGACGACACTCTCGGGGCAAACCTGGGTGTCGACGAGAAATTCTTAACCCGCCTTTTCAAGACGACGTTCGGGCCGGGGCCAATGGATAATTTCCAGAGATCCCTGGCTTGGCAATGCTATCGAGACGCACTACCAGTTCGAGAGAAGATCTACAGACACGGTTCGAAAACCACCGGACCGACCTGCCCGAGATGCGGTCAGAGCGACGAAACCGTTCTGCACGCACTCGTGCAGTGTCCAGATATTTCAGAGCTGTGGACCTTCGTCGAACGGCTGTTGTCGCGTGTGGGACGAGCCCACTTATCAGCCGAGTCTATCGTGAATATTGTTCCGCCACCTTCCTTTAAACGGGAAGGAAAAACGGTTTTTGTAACACTGATAGCTATGGCAAAAGAATGCGTGTGGTGGACGCGTTTGAAAGGTCTACAAACAAACACTTTCCTCTCTGGTCAGTCCCTCGTCAACTTTTTCAAGTACCACTTGAAAAGGAGGATGAGGATAGAGAGGAAAGTGTTGTCGAATGAAAGTTTCAATAAAAAATGGGTAAATGTGGCAAGAATGGTAAGAATGAAAGACGACACCATTTTAAGCATAGACTTGTAACAAAAAGAGACAAAAAGAGAGAAGGTACTTACTTTCATGTACCTTTAAAAAAAAAAGCCTGAGGTGACCGTGGTCTTTTCCGTAGGCTTTTCTCTCCACGGATAAACCTAATCTGTTCCCCGTTTTTTACATCGACTGTGATACACGATCCCTATTGATCGCCCCCTCCCACGTTTTTTTTTTTTTTTTTTTTTTTTTTTTTTTCTTCCCGCGATCCCTTTTGATCCAAATTATCCCCCCCCCCCCCCAAAGCTCTACTTTGTAATTTGTCCATTTTCTGTATTTAGCCCTGTGTGGCTATAATAAAAAGATATGTATATATATATTATAAACCTGACTAGTTTTGTCTTTATCACTAATTATATATATAGGTGTGTGTATATATATATATAACATATATATATATAAATATGTAGGTGTGTGTATATTCCCAGAAATAATTATTTATCTATCTATCTATCTATTTCTCTCTCTCTCTCTCTCTCTCTCTCTCTCTCTCTCTCTCTCTCTCCCTCTCTCTCTCTCTCTCTCTCTCTCTCTCTCTCTCTCTCTATCTATATATATATATATATATATATATATATATATATATATATATGTGTGTGTGTGTATGTATGTATGTATGAATATATGTACATTTATGTTCTCGCAAATATATATATATATATATAATGTATTTATCCTCATTGTTACTGTTGTGGCTATAGAATTAAGAGATGTGTGCCTGCGCGCATACATATGTATATACATACACGCACGCATGAGCGTGAGTACGGGGGGGATATACATAGTTCGCGCGTGTGTGGGTGGGGGCGCAGGCAGGCTAGCATCTTGACCGGCCAGTGGCTATCCAACCGTAGCTAAGCGTAGGCAGTTTAAAACAATAGTTCCCCAATTGGAAGGAGGAAGTTAACGGTAGTAATTAACCCTCCCCCATTAGCAGCAGAATGGTAGAGCCGTTGGAAGAGGCAACAGGATATCATACACCGCTAAGTTTGAAAGTTTGGCATATTATTGCTGTTGTTGTTGTTGTTGTTGTCACCATCATCGTCACCATCACTGTTATTGCTACTAGAACATTAATAACTTGTATAAAATGAACTTCTACATGGAACCTTCCAATATATACAGAAATGACACACACACACTCAACAAAACTTCCTTTCTAAAAAACACTTACAGCTTTCTAGATACGGCTAATAGAGCTGATACCACAAACAACGTATGTGGTGGAATATTTGCTTATAAAAACTTGTATATGCACACATGAGAGTAAGGGGACATCCGAGTAAGGCTGTGCACACGAACCCACACATATAGATGTGCATTGGAGTGCCTATAGCGACCTATCTATAGTGTTTGTAGGCTTTTTGGGTGCCTTGTATTTTTAAGGGTTTTTTTTACATATATCTTTTTTATATTTTTGCATGTCCCACATGCTATACCTTCATTTATGTATTCTTTATTATTATTATTATTATTATTATTATTTTCCTGCTGTACCCTTATTTTTATTTTTATTTTTATTTTTATTTTTATTTTTATTTATATTTTGATTTCAATTTTATTTTTTATTTTTATTTCTATCTTATTTTTGCTATTGTTTTTCTTCTGGTCTCTACCACACCTCTGTTTTTACCTCTTGCTCTACATTTGTATGTAACCCTTTGTGAATCTCTGAAGAGGCCTAGAGGTTCGGGCATGTAACCCCATTTCAAAATGTCATCCGATAATCACTCCGGAAAGGAATATTCGGATAGAATGGGGCTTGCTAAAACTAGGCCGAAACAGCTGTAAGATTAAACTTCTGTTCATCCTCTAATTTCTTATGTACTTTGTACCTCTATATGTAAACCATGTTGGCAAAATAACATAGTCTGCCCTGGACACTTGTGCTTTGGTTCTTTCTTTCTTTTTCTTTTCTTCCTTTCTTTGTCACTTTTGCTATGAATTAAATTAATGAATTCAACAGGATACACCGTCTGCAAGTAGTTGGGTTCAGCATATTATCCTCCATTTTCTAATTGTTACACAAATTCTGGGTAAAACCTCCACTTTTACCCGCTCCCATTGATTGCACCTAGGATAGCACTAGTGTAGCAATAATTGGGTACCCTCCCAGCAGTATACTGGATAGATACTATCCCTTAGTTGGTTGAACGCCCAACCCCTAACTCTCTCACGTTATATATATATATATATATATATATATATATATACATACATACATACATACATACATACATGCACATGTTTATATTTCTCCACTCATACACATAGAAGCATAAACATCTTTATGTACAGATGCAAATAGGTCTACATGCACCCATAAACACGAAAAGAAAATATACTCATCCTTCCTGGAAGGTATGTGTGTATATACACATACACAGAAGTCCATAAACACATATACACACGCACAACTATATGCGTGTCCATGTATCCGTATGTGTGTGGGTGTGTATGTGTGTGTGTGTGTGTGTACGTGTGTGTGTGTGGACGTGTGTGTGTGCGTATGCATATAAATATGTATCAATATATCTTTGTATATGTGTATGTGTATGTATAGATATGTATACATATATATGTACAGATAGATTGGTAGGTACGTACGTACGTAGGTAGATAGGTAGGTAGGTTGGTAATTCGATAGATAGATAGATAGGTAGGTAGGTAATTAGGTAGATAAATTAGATAGACAGACAGACAGACAGGCAAACAGATAGATAGATATGTAGATAGATAGATAGATAGATAGATAGATAGATAGATAGATAGATAGATAGATAGATAGATAGATAGATAAAAAATCACACGTTAATAAATACGATATACAAACAGTACGTCGATAAGCATACTTATACATACTCTGATATATGCACACGTACGTAGAAATGCAGAAATATATATGCACATGCTTGCATTCATACAAATGCTGATGCACAAAAATATATAAGCATTTGTCAAAACAGAGAAACATTTGTAATGACGTACATAAAAATATATAATGCAAGCTTTGTGAACATGACTACGTATACACACATGGATATGAACAGATGTACACATGCATAGTCATATGTGTATACGCCTTTGTATATATGAATATATGCCTTTACACACATATATACACACACATATATATCTATATATTCATACATATATACATATATATATGCATATATATATGTATGTATGTATATGTATGTACGTGTATATATATATATATATATATATATATATATATATATATATATGTATATCTATATATATATATATGTATATATATATGTATATGTATATATGTATATGTGTATATATATATATATATATATATAGACGGTTTAGATATAGATTCAAGGCTTGAATATGGTACTTATGCGAAGGCACCCGAATATCACATCCCAAAAGGATGGGTGATTAAAATCAAATAATAAGCAACACGGATTTCAAAAGTGATTGCAGTACGCACGTTTCATGCTACTTCCATTTATTTAAGTAATGTGAGCATTACCTTAAATGCAATATGAAGAGCAATCTTCAGCTGCACCAAAAAATGTAGAAAAAATGTAGAAAAATGTAGAAAAAATGTATATATATATATATATACATATATATATATATATATATATATATATATATATATATATATATATATATATATATATATATATATATATATATATATATACATATATAAGTAAAAGTAGAACGTTGGAATGAGTGCTAAACACCGCATTGGTGGATGAATAATTTCTTTATTTGTGAATTAAGGCTACCGTTGGTTTCATGTTAAGAGGAGTGGGAAAATATCCAAGTATCTTAACAATTTTTCAAGCCGATCACAAGGAGAAAGGTGTCCGCCTCCATTTTGAAAAACAATCTCGGAATTTCTTGTAAATTCGCGTTAGTTAAAGAATGAAGCAATCAATCCAGGAACGCTACTCTAGAAGGTATTTTTGGAGTTTGTAAGATCCAGGGAACGAGGTGTAGGAAGAAAGTTAGTTTCGAGCAATCCGTAGTAAATATAAAAAAACATATTTCAGGAACAATAGTGGTTTATTGAGACGGAAGGTTGCGGATTATTTTTGTTTATCGAAGAACGATGAGCCAAAAAAAGTTCTTTTTATATTCCATGGTAGGCAACCACGGTTGTACGAAAAAGAATACAAGAGTTACGGAATGAAGTAGGGAAAATCTGGGCTACATTTGTTTCATAGCCAGTGGAACATCAGACGTGGTAAAATCTAAGTGAGGTGTATACCGCCGGCTTTTCTTCAGGCCAAGATTACCTTGATTAGATTAAAAGCTGCATTGTTGTAAGGAGGTATATGTTGCCGCAAAGAGTATTCAATCGAATGTGTGGAGGGCACAGTATGTGAGGGGTATATAAATGTAGGAAAAAATAAGTATTAGAAGGGAAGAAAGAAGAGAAACAAAAAATAAATAGATAAATAAAATAGAATAAACTATAGGGGAGTGAGGGAAAAGGGGAATTGGGCAGGTCAGTAGTAGATACTATAATAGTATACCACAATAATAGAATTATCTATCTATCTATCTATCTATCTATCTATCTATCTATCTATCTATCTATCTATCTATGCATGACAGGCTTCTTTCAGTTTCTGTCAACCAGATCCAATCACAAGCTTTGGTTGACAAGTGCTATAATAGAAGGCACTCACCCAAGTTGGCACGTATATATATATATATATATATATATATATATATATATATATAGAACTTTAGCAACTTCTGTTAAGTTTTTATCAAAAGTTTTGTGTCAATTTATGTTGCCAACACTGAATCTTTTCTATTAATTTTTTGTCGAGTATGTGCGTATATGTGTATGTGTATGTGTACGCGTGTGTGGCGGGGGTGGGGGGGGGGGGGGGGTTGCATGTGTGTATGTGTGTATGTTTGTGTGTGTGATGGACGCCATCTTAGAATTACTTCGGGAAAGAACAAAATGTAATTTCCGTTTCAACAACAGAACAAAGGTCTAGACAATTGCATTGAAGGAAGCAATATAGTATTATACAGAATTATTTAAAATATTATATTATGCTTAAATAACAAATCAGAGGTGAGTGTTGATCTGTCTGTAGATACTTTCGATAATTATATAAAGTTTCTATGGTTTTGTTCATGGGCGTGATAGTATGTTTGAGAGAGAGAAAGCTTATTCATAGTTCTTTACATATCTATTTATATATATATATATATATATATATATATATATATATATATATATATATATAGAGAGAGAGAGAGAGAGAGAGAGAGGGGGGGAGTGAGTGAGAGAGAGAGAGAGTGAGTGAGAGAGAGAGAGAATTATATATATATATATATAAATGCATATATATATATATATATGGATATATTTATATAATATGTGTGTGTATAAATATATGTATATATATATATATATATATATATATATATATATATATATATATATATATATATATATATATATATATATATAAATATGTATATGTATACATATATATACATACATATATAATTATACGTATATATGTGTATATATATATAAATATATCTATGAGTATACGTATATATGTATATATATATACATATATTTATATATATGTGTATATGTATATCTATGTATTTACACATATTCATATATATAAATATATGAATATATATGCATGTATGTATGTATGCATGTACGTACGTATGTATGTAACTGTGTCTCCGTACATCTATACAGATAGATAGATGTGTATACATACATATATATGTGTGTCTGTATACATTATATATATATATATATATATATACATATATGTATGTACATACATAAATGATATATGTGTTTATATATAAATATATATACATATCGTGGAATCTTTATTTTCTCTCTTTCCCTCTCTCTCCTTCTCTTCTTCTTTCCTCGTCTCCCTCTCTGTCTCTGTCTTTCTCACACTATTTATCTCTCTCAACATATGTGTGTGTATGTGTGTGTGTGTGATGTTAGCTTTAAAACTCTGTATAAATTAAATTAAACAATTAAATTTATAAATTTATATCCGATAAGATAGGGGAGTCGAGACAGTTTAACTAAAACTTTGGCAATACCAAATAATTTTGTGACATTTTTATTGCTGAAAACATAATAATTTCTATACAGTAATTGTATTCTTATCATTCTTATTATTATTATTATTATTATTATTATTATTATTATTATTATTATTATTATTATTATTATTATTATTATTATTATTATTTACTTATTTATTTATTTATTTTCGTTACTATTATTATTATTGTTATTATTATTGTCATTATTATTATTATTATCATTATTATTATTATTATTGTTATTATTTTAGTTTTATTTCTATTTTTACTGTTATTAATATTTTATTATTTTTATCACTATTATTATTATTATTATTGTTGTTGTTGTTGTTGTTGTTGTTGTGTTTGTTGTCTTTTTCGTGACACTATTCAATATAATTGTATTTATAACTGAATAACTCTATTCTATATTCAGTTGTATATTCTCTTCATTCATTGTTCGTTTCTCTTTTGTCACTATTTATATTTATTATTGTTATTTTATTATTATTTTTATTATTGTTATTATTATTATTATTATTATTATTATTATTAAGACTTTGAATTCTTCTTATCCTCAAAAGGTGGTGGGAATTAGAAGTAATGCTACTCTTAGCTGGCTAGTTTATCTAACTTAATTTCGATATCTTTTATTTCGTATTTTAAAATCTTACCGGGTTACGACCAAGCTGAACTGTTTGTTGTTTTCTGTTGTTGTTGCTGTTTTAGAGGGTTTCATTGTCATTTTTGTTCTATTGTTGTTGTTGTCATCGTCGTCATTGTCGTTGCTGCTGCTGCTGATACTGATATACACGAGAATGAGGTTGTAGGAAAAAATTAAGTTTAAGTTAAATATTTGCACAAGATAATATTTTTTTATCTTTCTTTAATTTCGAGCTTTCTTAAATCCGTAATTTCAAACTTCACCGGGTCCATCCATTGTGCTTATGTCACTCTTTTCCTCTGGGGTCAATAAATTCGTATCAACAACGAGCAAATATGATAGCCTTTATATGATCTCTGAAAGTGCTTGTGATAACAGCGGAATCGTCGTCAAATCACACTTCACTCTATTAACTGTAGAAGCTTACATCAAATATAATTTATAAGCTGCTCGCAGAAGAGCGTGAATCCAAAGGATAACGTGTGTGCGTGCGTGCGCGTGTTTGTACGTGTTTGTGTGTGTGTATATACAACGACATGGTTTTGTGTTCAGTCCTACTGCATGGCACCTTGAGCAAGTCTCTTCTACTATAGCCTCAGATCGACCAAAGCCTTGTGAGTGGATTTAGCACACGGAAACTGAAAAGAAGCTGGTCGTATACATATGTATACATTTATGTGTGTGTCTTTGTATCTGTGTTTGTCCTCTCACCGTCGCTTGACAACTGATGTTGGGGCTGTTTATGTCTCCATTATCTGTAAAGATAACCTTAGAAAAATGATTTAATCGCACTGCTAACACAGGAAGACACAGTATTGATTTATAAGGTGTTTCATACACATTGTTGTATATTATAGTTGCATAACGAAATACGGTGTCCCTACAAGTAATTAACTTGCCCGAGTTACTGCGCGGTTGGACTGAACCGATACCACGTAGTTACAAAGTGAGTTTTCTAACCACACATACATATCTACGCCTATACATATTTTTCTACCCACACATTACTCTTGTAACTAATTCGTATACTTAATTCAGTAGCGTTTACCAACATCAACTTCTACTTTTTATGCTCCCAATTTAGTATGTAACTAGCATTTGTTTCAAAATCACATTCACCTATATATCTATTGACAACATACACACACACACACCTATAAATTAATTATATCTACATATGTTATGTAACATTTTTCGTTCCATTGTCCAAATCTAATCTTACTTATCTTTACATAGTTTTATTACACTTCGCCTCTTTCATAGACAGAACACAATTACAAACCAGACCACACCTTTTGTTCGAATCTACCTTCTACTTCATAAACAAATAAACGCCTATAACACCTACTTATAGCAGTAAAGGTCAGAACCATAAACTTGCATTTAAAATCTAATAATTTTATTCAGAATACACTTTGTTCTTAGTTTTATTGCGAAACTAATAGTCACATTTTGTTATGTTACTCTAAAGCAAACACGAACACACGTATATACAATTCTATTTTTATTGCAGCATCTATGCTTGAGATGCAACCGATTTTTTATTGTATTTCGACACTCCTGGTACAAGCAGTTAATACTGGTTTTCAAATTTTGGCACAAGGCCAGTAAGTTCGGTGGAACGAGTAAGTCGATTACATCGATCCCAGATCTCAACTGGTACTTATTTTATCGATCCCGAAAGGATATAGGGCAAAGTCGACCTCAGCAGAATTTGAAATCAAAATGTAAAGACACACCAAATGCCGCTAAGCATTTGGCCCGGTGTACGAACGATTCTGACAGCTCGCTTCCTTATACAAACAATTAATATTGTTATTCCTCCTAAGGCGGTGAGCAGGAAGAATTGTTAGCATGTCGGACAAAATTCTTAGTGGCATTTCGTCCGTCTTTATTTTCTGAGTTCAAATTCCGCCGACGGCAATCTTACCTTTCATCCTTTTGCGGTGGGGTGGTAGTAGTAGTAGTAGTAGTAGTAGTAGTAGTAGTAGTAGTAGTAGTAGTAGTAGTAGTAGTAGAAGTAGTAGTAGTAGTAGTAGTAGTAGTAGTATCATCCTCATCAACATAATCATTATTAAATAAAGAAAACATTTAATGAAATTTGTATATCAAATGATCACAACAATGTAAATAATGGCAACTCGTAAATATAATGATAAATATAATAAAACTGACAACACATCAACAATACGAAAAGTGATGTCAAGAGATTCGAAAAAAATCGTGTCCAGTAACAGAAATGGAATAAAATAATGATGAAAAAAAATAACATTTACGTAAAAAAATAATAAATATTGAAAATGATGACACGAGATAAATAAATAAGGGGAACATTAATTGATAAAAATTTCGTACTTTAGGATTTATATGTAAAAACAACGCTCCAAACACCATCAGGCGACTACTAGACATGGTGTTTCGATGTGAGTTAGCCCCCTCAGTGATACATACTGTTATAAATGTGTTATAAATGTGTGGTATTCGTCAAATTATATATATACGTATATATAGTCAAATTATTAAAACAAGTAAAAGGATAAAAGAATACATTTATATATATATATATGTGTGTGTGTGTGTGATATAAGAATAATCTTTTCTACTCTAAGAACAAGGCCCGAAATTTTAGGGGAGGGGGCCACAGTCGATTAGATCGATCGCAGTACGCAACTGGTACTCAATTTATTAACCCCGAAAGGATGAAAGGTAAAGTCGACCTCGGCGGAATTTGAACTCAGAACGTAAAGAGGGACAAAATACTGCTAAGCATTTCGCCTGACGTGCTAACGTTTCTACCAGCTCGCCACTTTGCGGTATAGGAATAATACATGACGGTTAGTTTATGTATTAATCGAAGAGAACGGTTTATTCAGGCAACCATCTATAAGTAGGTGGGCAAACATCAACCTCTGTATTTATGATAGGAAGTGTATATGCTAATGTGTGCATTTAGCTTATATTTCTCTACTTATAATCTTTTACCATCTAACTTTATGGTAATTTTTGAATTGTTAATTCTTTCAGTATTTATTTTACTTTTGTTAACGTTGGTGACTGGCAATCTTAATAATATGTATGTGTAAATGGAAATATATATACATTCATATATACATATATATACATATATATATATATATATATATATATATATATATATATATATATATATATATATATATATATATATATATATATATATATTTATTTATATATATATATATATATATATATATATATATATATATATATATATATATATATATATAAGTAGGTAGGTAGGTAGGTAGGTAGGTAGGTAGGTCCAGAGCAATCCATAAGCAGGAGAGGTGAAACCGGGGTGTAGAAAGTCCAAAATAAAGTCCAAAAGAGTGTAGAAAGGTAGAAAGTTAGTGGGTGATGAGAGGAGACAGGATCAACTGGTGCGACCACATGAGCATGTGATATTTATAGGGAGAATTCAGAAAAAAAACAACAGATGAAGACAGGTGGTGTAGAAAACAAATAGATGTATTAGTATAACGCTAGGGAATTGAAAAAGGCTTTAACGTTTCGAGCCTACGCTCTTCTACAGAAAGGAAAACGGAAAGAAACAAGGAGAGAAAAAAAATGTGTGTAGTGGTCAGCGATATGATAGATCGCTGCCCACTACACACATTTTTTTCTCTCCTTGTTTCTCTCTGTGTTCCTTTCTGTGGAAGAGAATAGGCTCGAAACGTTAAAGACGTTTTTCAATTCCAGAGCGTTATACTAATACATCTATTTGTTTTCTACACCACCTGTCTTCATCTGTTGTTTTTTTTGTGAATTCTCCCTATATATATATGTGTGTGTGTGTGTGTGTGTGTGTGTGTGTGTGTGTGTGTGTGTGTGTGTATACATATACATATATATATATATATATATATATACGACAAGCTTCTTTCAGTTTCCACGCAAGCTGTCACTCAGTGAGAGTGAACCCGGATGCATGTGATTGGGAAGTAAAACTCTTACCACACAGCAACGCCTACGCCTTTTTACCATATATATATATATATATATATATATATATATATATATATAAAATGTATGTATTTATGTATATATATATATATAGGAGAATATACAAAAAATAACAACAGACGAGGACAGGTGGTGTAAATAACAAAAGTATATATTAGTATGACGCTCGGGAATACGGAAAGTCTTTGACGTTTCGAGCTACGCTCTTCAACAGAAAGAATACGGAGACAAGGAGAAAAACACGGAGAAAAAAAATTGAATAGTGTTCAGTCAACGGTCAATCATAATAATGGCCGATCATAACAATGACTGACCGGAAGTTAGAAATTCTTATTTCAGGAGAGCTAAGAAAGGGGGAGATAACAAACGGTGATCGGGAACGAGGGGCTGTGTGTGGGAGGTAGACTGCTGGTGATCTTGACGCATGTAGTGTGAAAATGAGGGAAGGGAGAAAGGAAGAAAGTAGTTGGTCAGTTGTAGTGTGTGCGTGGTGTGATGCGAGGGTATTGGTGTGGTGTGCGTGGTGTGATGCAAGGGTATTGGTGTGGTGTGATGTGAGGGTGTTGGGAGGTGGGGAAGGCATGGGTGGAGTGTGGGGTAGAGGTAGGGGTATGTGGGTAGGGTGGGGTATGTGGGTAGGGGTGGGTGGTGGGTGTAAGGAATTGGATGGGGTGGAGTGGGAAGGTAGAGTAGGAGTGTGTTGGGGTGTGGTGGGATGAGCTTATGAGGGGGTGTTGACGAGGAGGGAGAAGGGGAAGGTGGATGTAAGAGAGGGGGAAGATGGGTATGGGAGGGGAGAGGAAGAGAGGAGAGAGGGTGGGTATAAGAGAGGGAAGGGGGATTGAGAGAGGGGGAAGGTGGGTATGGGGGGAGAAAGAGGGGAAGGTGGGTATGGGGGGAGAAAGAGAGGAAGAGAAAGAGAGGAAGAGAAAGAGAGGAAGAGAAAGAGAGTGAGAGAGAGGGAAGAGGGGTATGGGGGGGGGGGAAGAAGAAAGGAAGAGAAAGAGAGTGAGAGAGAGGGGAAGATATATATATATATATATATATATATATAAAATGTATGTATTTATGTATATATATATATATA
>NC_142952.1:8240973-8245973 GCF_046866305.1 Octopus bimaculoides
AGAAACATAGCATTCAGCCAACACATCAACATTTGCACCAATAACAAAAATCCAAGCTTCAGAATATTTCCCCCTCTATCAATTCAAGGACGATACAACCTGTAGGCTACGAATTAGTAAAGAGTCGTTCTCTATCACAAAATACTGACCCCCCTCTTGAACGCATCTACAACAAATGACATAGCCACCACCACTCACGTGCAAATATTAAAAACAATACATTCAAAAGAGATATCTCAAGAATTCAATCACTACTACCATCCACAACAAATCACTTTCAGGGCACTTAACTATTTAACATCCTACTACTATCATACCACTCACGCATTCTTTTCTTCTTCTTCTTATTATTATTATTATTATTATTATTATTGTTATTATTATTATTATTATTATTATTATTATTATTATTATTATTATTATTATTATTATTATTATTCCCTTGTATTTGAATACTGTGCAAATATTCATTTAAAAAAACATTTCATTTCATTTTTCCAAAATTCAATTGTTTTCCATACTTAGAGTTGAAAAATTCTCAATGACTGAAAACGGTACTAAAATTCTTTTATGATAAAATAATTTTAGCATTTTCTACCCTGACTTTTTCTTTATGTGTATATATATATATATGGGAGAATATACAAATAATAACAACAGACGAGGACAGGTGGTGTAAATAACAAAAGTATATATTAGTATGACGCTCGGGAATACGGAAAGTCTTTGACGTTTCGAGCTACGCTCTTCAACAGAAAGAATACGGAGACAAGGAGAAAAACACGGAGAAAAAAAATTGAATAGTGTTCAGTCAACGGTCAATCATATATATATATATATATATATATATATATATATATATATATACATATATCTAATATATGTATGTATGTATATATGTGTATATATATATATATATATATATATATATATATATATATATATATATATATATACATACGGAACGCTAAGCTCTACCAGTTTTTTTTGTCATTCTCTGTTTATTTTCTCTTATTCCTTTCAGCTGAATATAAATATACATACATATACATACATACATACATACATATATATATATATATATATATATATATATATATATATATAAATATATATATATATATATATATATATATATATATATATATATATATATATATATATAAATTTATTTTCTACTACCAGACACTCATCAGCGAAAATTATGCCTTTATTAAATACAGCTTCATCATTTTTTTTTATATTTTCGGTTTCAAAAAGTTATAAACATTCAGTTTGTGTTTGTGTGTGTGTTGTGTGTGTGTGTGTGTGTGTGTGTGTGTGTGTGTGTGCGTGCGTGTGTGTGTGTGTGTGTGTGCGTGTGTCCGTCTGTCTGTCTGTGTGTTTGTGTGTGTGTGTGTATAATTCTTTAAAAAGTTGCATTTATGTACAAAAGAATGTATGCGTATGTGCATGTATATACTTGTATGTATATACTTGTATGTATATACTATATATATACTTGTATGTATATACTATATATATACTTGTATGTGCATGTATATACTTGTATGTATTTGTATGAGTGTCTACTCGTATTGACGTATGTTATGGTTTTATAGTAATTTTATTATTTATGTATTTAGTATTTTAATTATTGTTGTTGTTGTTCTTTGTTATTTGCTAAAATCGTGTATACACACATATTTGTATTTCCTACTTAGCCCAAAATTGCTTCTTGTTATTTCATTTATTTATTTATATATTTTCTGCTAAGTTTATTTTTATTTTTCATTGTTTTTCTCGTGTCCAAAATATACGTGCAACTCTCGTATCCTTCAGTCGAATTTAGTGCGGTGATGTATGCATGTAAATAAATGTGTATGTATATGAACGCATGTCAGTGTGTGTTTGTTTCAGGATAATCAATATGTGAGTATAAATAAAAGTATACATGAATATTTCTATATAAATATATATGTTTATATATATATATATATATATATATATATATATATATATATATATATATATATATATATATATATATATATATATATATATACATGAATATTTCTATATAAATATATATGTTTATATATATATATATATATATATATATATATATACATGAATATTTCTATATAAATATATATGTTTATATATATATATATATATATATATATATATATATATATATATATATTATGTATATATATACATATATACATACGCACACATATACACATACACATGCATAAACATACATACATACAGACATCTACAAATATAAACACCACCGACACCACACATACAAATTTGTGTATACACAAGTATAAACATACCAATACTTACAAATATATACACATATACATATATAAGTATATATATATATATACATACATATATACATATGCACACATACACATATATATACACACACATATATATGCGTGTGTACGCATGAGTTTGTGTGTGCTGATATATGTATAAATGTATGTTTGAATATGTATATATATATTTGTACGTAGTAGGTGTGTATACGCTTGTGTGTGCGAGTGTAAGCGTATGTGTGTATATATATGTACATATGTATGTATATACTTGTAGCTATATGTATGTATGTATGTATGTATGTATGTATGTATGTATGTATGTATACACACGCACACATACATATATATATATATATATATTTATATATATATATATATATATATATATATATATATATATATATATATATATATATATATATACATATATATATATATATATATATATATGTATATATATATATATATATATATATATATATATATATATATATATATATATATATATATATATATATGCATGTATATATATATATATATATATATCAGTCTTCTGTATATAATTGTTTATGCATCTTATTTTCTGTTATCGAAGACACATCATCGAAAATTATATATTCATCTACTAAGTACAGTTAACTTCATCTTATTTTTTTTTTAATATTTTCGGTTATGAAAACAACTAATAGAAATTGTAGGTCTCTTTTTATAAAGATAGATAGATAGATAGATAGATAGATAGATAGATAGATAGATAGATAGATAGATAGATAGATAGATAGATAGATAGATAGATAGATAGATATGAAATTTAAAATATGGCATTTCTAAAGTCTTATATATATATATATATATATATATATATATATATATATATTGACAGTTCTTTAAAACTTTCATTTACGTACAATAAAATGTATGCATATATGTATAGGTATAGGTTTGTATGAATATCTACCTATAGAAACGTTTGCGATTATGGTTTATTACTGTTGTTGCTGTTGTTCTTGTTTGTTATTTGTCGAAATTGCATACACACACATATCTATACCTTCTGCTTCCCCTATAACAAAATTGTGTATTCTTTATTTGTGTCAGAAATATGTTTGTAACTGTCGTAACATACATTCGAATTTATTATGTGATAATGTTAGTACATGAGTCTAACGTGGGTAGCTGATGAAGTAGAATGTTCTCTACGTCGCTTGTGTGTTTTCTCGTCTACGTTTTGTTTGCAATGTCCTGTACACAGATATGCAGCTATACATACAGGTGGATGTTGGTATGCACATACCTGTACGTATATATGCATATACTCATTTACTATTTGTTTTTACATGACTTGAACGCAGCGTCTCCAATTGTAAGTAGTTTTCGTAAACTTATATCTTCCGACGCTACTCTATCTCTTTCTCTTTCTCTTCCTCTATCGTTTTCCCCCCTCTCGTTCTTCCCCTTTACTACTACGTATATCGCTTTACCCCTCTCGTTCTTCCTCTGTTACTACTACGTATCTCTTTTTTCCCCCTTGTACTTCCTTTCTTTCTCTTTTCCTCTCGTTGCTCACCTATTCTTCTACTTCCTCCCTTTGTTTCTCCCTCTACCACTCTCTCTCTCTTCCCCTTACACCGGCATGGTCACATGCTTCCGGTCAATAATCCTTTTCTTCCTTGGCTATCGCCGAGCAAACACGCGAACTCACTTCGTCCCTACTTTCAAGTTCGTGCCTCACAGCGTTCATACACACATGATTTTTCTCGTCTGGCCGTAAAGCCTTTTCTGTTTGTTTTCCTGTCTTGTTTTTTGTCCGCCACTACATTCCTCCATGGCAAGATTTAATTTGCGTATACAAATTTAATCTGCGGTCCATGGGATGAGCCGTTTTAACGATGCGTCCTGCCCAAGCTCTTCGAAACGCCGGTGTCAAAACGTGGGTAGCTGATGAAGTAGAATGTTCTCTATGTGGCTTGTGTGTTTTCTCGTCTACGTTTTGTTTGCAATGTCCTGTACACAGATATGCAGCTGTACATACAGGTGGATGTTGGTATGCACATACCTGTACGTATATATGCATATACTCATTTACTATTTGTTTTATATATATATATATATATATATATATATATATATATATATATATATATATATATATATATATATATATATATATATAACTTTATTTTTTTCTCTCTGCTATCATCCTCCTTTTATCAAAAGACATATCTTACACGTCATGTCATTAATAGCCTCCCCCCCCCCCACCTCTATATACACCTAAACTAATCTTTAAAAGAAAATTACTGGGGTTTCTCTATGAAATTAAGATAGCTGATTCAGCCATAAGAAAAGAATTTGAAAAACATCTGACCGTTATATTTTTCACCAAAGGTCAACTATTCAAATGGAACCAGCAGGGGGGCACTTTCACAAACCCTTCATAAAACACTCCTTCAACACCCACTACTTCCCAACTCCATTCTCAATCAATTATCTTGTTTTTATCATTCACTATTTTCTTTCAGCTCTTGTTCCTCAACGTTCCTTCACTCCCACTCTAATTAACAAACCCCAACCCCCCACCCCAGACACAACTAAGTCTCTTATATATAGAATCACATAACATAACACAATCTGGGATCAGTTTGACAATCGCCACTGACGAATGTGAGAAAGTTCTCCAGTAAA